>NC_060064.1:42429604-42447718 GCF_020283565.1 Trifolium pratense | reverse complement strand
ATGTTGGATATTTGAATTGGCTTAATTTTGCTAAAACAAATATACTAACAAGATGTTGGAAAACATGTTACAACATCATATTTATTCAAGGAAATCTCGCGCATTTATGAGAGCATCTGCTATATATGGAAATCCACTTAAAAAGCACGCTCAATGGAGATTTGATCTGATCAGGAGCTTTAAGGATAAGATAAGACTTAATGGTACAACGGTATGATCACAATTATCCTATAAAGTCCTTAAACACTTTTGGAAAGTTTCTATACACTCTTGATGAAGATCAAAAGAAAATCAGATCACCTTTTATGAGCTACAAGGAGCGTCCTATCAGTAATAAAGAAAGAGGAGCGTGCTAGATCATTATATATACGAAGACCAAGCTCAAGACTAAGTATCTCATTGGAAAAACATTAGTTCACATATTGAGTCTTTGTTGAGTCTTTTATTATTTGATTGTAATTCTTGCTTGTGGATTCTATAACACGAGCTAAGAAGTAAGTTTATTAGTTTAAGGTTACTCCTAAGCTTTGAAGTACGGAGTTTACCGTGTGTGATTCACTTGAAGCTTTTAAGCAAAAGTGAAGTGTTGTCTTGGCAAGTTGTCGCCACATCTTTCCCAACATTGTATAATCAACACAGGTTGTGTTGTGTGAGTGGAAGTGAGATGGGATCTCATGTCTAGGAGTTCCTAGGCAGAAGTTGTTGGAGTAAGCCCTAAGAGCCAATCTATTTTCATAGTATTTGCTTTAGGAGTTTGAATATAAATATGGCATTTCTTTATTATATTTGTAAGGTTGCAAAATAATGAAGTCCCTAGAATAGAAAGTCCGTTTAATAATTAAGTGTGACTTAATCATGAGATAATATTAAACATAAGGACACTATTCTTAAAGTATCCGTAGTCGAGCTTTAAGGTAAAGGGGATAACCTTAAAGCATAAAGACTATTATGAAGATAGACTGATGATCACATCTCATGGATCATGGGATAAGGAGTTATCAAGTCTTGACGTAGGTATAAATATTAGGAGTAATATTTATACTGGATTGACCCGCTATGAGAGTACTACATGCAAGGTTATGCAAAGTGTCATAAGTTACTCTCATGGTGATAATGGTGTAAACCGCCCTTAGACCTGAAACCACTTTGTACCCTAGATGTGGAGTCAAGTACTTTGTTGCTGATCTAACGTTGTCCGTAACAGGATAACCATAAAGGCAGTTGATGGGTACTTCACAAAGCATGCTAAGGGACAGTAGTGACCTAGATGGAATTTGCCAATCCTGCATAACAGGATAAATGTCATGGGCCCAATATTGAACTGGACAAAGATGACACCAAGTATGTTTTGTGTTCAATATAGACATAAAGGGCAAAGGGGTAATTATACACACTGATATTATCACAAGAGGTTATGTTTAGATCACATGTTAATTTCTCGTAACTTGAGTAGCAGTGATGTGTTGCTAGATACCGCTCACTGTTTATTGTAATAAATAGTGATTTATTATAATTGTCAATGTTACGGAAACCTACAGGGTCACACACATAAGAACAATCTAGTGAGATTGGAACACCGTAAGGTACGGTGCACCTTGGAGAAATAAGGAAATATGATAAGGGTATTATGGTAATTAAAATGAGCATTACATCATATGGTATGATGTAGCAAGAAGGGGGTGCAAATATGTACTAGACATATTTACATGAGAATGGCGCCCACTATAGCCCATTTAGTTAAAAGGGCTTTAGTGTAATTTTGCCATGGCAAGTGGTTCTATAAATAGAACCCTTGTGGTAAGGAGAAATAGTTACACACTTTTGTTACTCATTCTCATGAGCCTTTGTTCTCTCCTCTCTTGAGAAACCCTAATCACCTTTCTAGAGTTTTTGTGAAAAACCCTAATCCTTATTTTGTGCCTCCTTTCTCCTAACCCTTCAAACCATTGGAGCTAGCACTCCATTGAAGGTTGTTGTTCGTGTGGACTGGCTAGAGGCGTTATACCTTTAACGCTTGTGATCAAATTCGTTGGTGACTTGGTGGTGACCTTGTTCGTGACGGTTCGAGGTTCTTGTTCGTGACCTTGTTCGTGATTCGAAGTGTTCGATAGCCGTTCATGATTTAAAGGGAGTTTTCGAACCAAAAGGTAAAACTCTAAACACAATTCATGACCATTCGTAAGGATCACAAAAGGAAAATTTTAAAATTCCGCTGCTTTTATCGTATCAATTTTCCTTCAGTGGTATCAGAGCCACTTACGAAACCATGAATTGATGTTTGTTTAAATTCATGAATTCAGTTTTAATATGATTAAAACAGTTAATAAAAGATTAAAATCGAGTAATTAAAATTTGACGGTTGTTTGTGTATAAATTGGATGATTAACATTGAAACGGCTCCGGAATCCGACACTTGTATGGTGGAGCATGCGATATGTTGATTGTCCTAAGGTTACACGAACAAGAACGGTCAATACTTACATGTGATGTAAGTTTTGTGTATGAATTGGGTAATTAACATTGAAACGGCTTCGGAATCCGACACTTGTATGGTGAAGCATGCGATATGTTAATTGTCCTAAGGTTACACAATCAAGAACGGCCATAAACTTATATATGATATAAGTAACCGTAATGCAAAATGGTGTATGTGATATACCGTTAGTAATTTCGTTAAAATTATTATGAAAGTTATTCAATTAAAGCGAGCCGTGTTCATTTGTTTCGGAATCCGACATTTGTATGGTGAAACAATGACATGTTGATCAATTGGATTGAATTTGGTCATAAGGAATTTTGACGGCATGAAAGGGTTGCACAAATGTTGTGTCATTAAAATTAGGATTTGCAAAACGTATCAAGTGTTGATGCGAAAAGTAGATGATAAATATATTTAATTTTGAAATCGTTTCAAAATTCTAGAAATATCTTTTAAAATTGTTTTAAAAGATAATATCATCAATTTTGGAAATATTTTATTCAAAAGGGTTTTGATTAAATAATTTTCCATATTTGACAAATATATTTAATTATGAAATCGTTTCAAATCTCTAGAAATATCTTTTAAAATTGTTTTAAAAGATAATATTACCAATTTTGGAAATATTTTATTCAAAAAGGTTTTGATTAAATAATTTTCCATATTTGGAGAATTGTCAAAAGATTTAATTCTACTTTAAAATAATGTTATTTATTTTAGCAAATTTTGATTCGAAATATTTAATTGTGAATTAAATATTTGAATCAAACTTACCTGATTTGATCAATCGCCGGATTTAATTAATTATGAGACTTTAATAATAATAAAGTTTGTTTGTTATTATTATATTTGATGATCGGTTATGGCCATAGTTTATTTATTTTATTGCATTTGGTTTTCAAATACGGCCTGCGTGTCGTGCCTTATCTCTATTCTCTATATTCTCTTCTCATCCACTCCCTCGTATGTAAAACGAGTATTCTTTTATATTATTATGAAGAAGAAGAACAATGGAGGTCAACCTTGGAGATCATGCTTGGAGAAGTATAGATCGTTTTAGGTTAGATTAGGTTCTCTCATTGGCTTGGGAGAACAAATGCGCTATGGGCCATAACTGTTTCATTTTATTATATTATGTATGTTGATGCATGTTATGTATGGAGTGACGTCATTGTATGTAAGCCGTGGTAAGGTGAGATCAAATTAATTATAAAAGCCCTCAAAGGAATTAATATTAAGTTTTATTGTTTTCCAACGAATAGCGCCCTTCAAGATCAATATCGATCAATGTAGGTTTTGCCAACGCGAAGTGCATTGTCAATATTGATAAGTTGCGGTGAGGTAATTTATTTATCCGATCGCTATTTAATGGGTCTAACTTAACTAAAGAAAATATAATAAGATTATATGACTTTAGAAGCAAGTATTGGGTTATTCCATATGATGGATTAGAATAAGTGTTATTCACCCAATAGAAAGGATATGAGAGTTGTATGAGATACAATTGGGAAGGAGTTTCCTACCTAAATAACTAAGTTTTGTGTAATCAGCCCAACGCTGACTTAAAACGAAGTGAAATATGGATCTCATTCTCACTAGAAAATCTTCCAACGGGATTTTCCGAATCAAATGTCGAGGGTCATTTGTTTTGAGTAAAATAGTGAGGGAGCGTATTTAATTAAAGACCAAATTAAATATGATTTAGTCATAATATCTTACATATCTTTGTAATTAGAATTTCGAAATACAATACATATTAAGTTGTCCTTATGAAGGACAAGATTTTCAGAAAGGAGTTTCTGTATTGGTACAAATTGAGAATTGTTCTCAAATGCGAGAAAACTATAAGTCTTGAACTATAAACTGTGAACAACCTACCATAACTAGATTGGAAAAGGGATGCTTGTTAGAAGCATCAAGTTGACGTCTAGATATAGAATATATAATAAATGATGTGATCATTTAATCTCAAGTAAGATCCTTTTGAAGGAACTTTAGAGTATGATAAATTTCTCAATGGATCAAAAGTTGGTCATAGGATCAATCTAACAAATTATAATGGAATAGATATAGACAAAATTGTTTTGAATATCTACCGGAATTTGTTGAGTTGAATGAGAATTAATTTGCACTATCAAAGATTTGAGATATAATATAAATAAGATTTATATTCCTCTTATTTGAATAGTACAAAATGGTTGTCAAAGTAGAACGGCTATGGTTAGACCATTAAATAAAAATGACGTAAATAGTTCTTGGAAGAGTCAAACCAAAAGTATGAAGTGAGACTTCAATAATGCACATATTGTTATAGAAAGTCAAAATTTCTATTTCTACATCAAAAGTATATGATACAAGATGTTGAATCTCAATTTTTCGAAAATAGAGATGCTTAAAGAATTAGAACATTGGCTATAATTTTAAGTCAACCCATATCTAGAATGAAAATTGTTTCATTGATAATGAGAGCTTATGCAATGACTTAAAATCGAGTTTGAAATGGAACAAAATAATTGTTATTGAATTCCATCTAGTAATAGAAGTAGCAATTGTATATCTTGTATTGACAATATATGAATTGTAGCCTTAAATGATAAGACAAGTAATGGTCCTATCATTTAAGCAAAGTTTTCTATACTATTACTCCAAGTCAAGTAATGGACTAGGGTTCCATGGTCTTGATAGGGTTATCTATAACAATCGTGATAAGAGCCAAATATGATTTGGACCTTAAATATATCAAGAGCATTGTTGTTTAGTACAAATATTCGATGTGTCAATAAAATAACGCATGACCTATTTGAACAATATACATGAGATGTATGTCAACCACTAAACATATTTTGTATATTGAGTTTATTTTACTTCATTAACATTGATGATTAAAATCATTAGATGTTGGTAGGTGTATGACACCAATTAGAAATCTTTGAATTTGTCAAAGAAATTCAACAATGAAGAAAATAGAACTCGACAAAAGTATTTAAGTTATATGAATGAGTCATATCAGTAAATACTTAATTAAAAGACTATAATAACTATTTTATCACATCATGTTTGACATGATTTAAGGATAGTTTAATTATATATTGACTCTTTCTATAAATCTCTTTACTTATAATTAATCTTCACCCACAATTAGTTCCCTTTTAAAATGATCATAAAGACACCATATGCGATATGGAGGTAAGAGTACCAAGTTTGTCTTTATGAGAATTTTGGATTAAAATTTATTAGATAAATCTAATTCCAAATGAATGAATGAATAAGTGGAAATATCCTAAAGGAAGGGATATTGGTCCTATATCACTCTTAAGGACAAAAGGTTGTTTTGTTGCTAGGTTTGAAACATTCCTCTAGTGGGAGTGTGTCTCTAAAAGAGACAGTGGGAGTGATATGGAACTTGAATAAATTCAAGTACCACAAAACATATTTATTTAAAAGGGAATGCAAACCGGTTCCTCAAGGTTGTTGAAGAACCATTGTTTTAAAGTTGCACAAATCCAAGATAAGTCTAACATATCACATATGGCTACAAGGTATGGTTTTATCATGACTCAGCAATGTGATATGATTCTCATGGAAGATGAGTCTTTGACTTTCTAAAAGGTCGTAAGACGATCTAGATTATGAGAAGTGGGTAAATGCCATGAAATCTCATACAGAATCCATATACACTAACCTTATGTAGATAATGGTTATGTCTTCAAGATGAGTAAGACTCATACGATGAAAGTGAGTATTCTTTTTGAACACTGATATGGATGGTATTAAGAATACCTTATAATATTTGATTGCTTCTGCTAAATGTTGTACTACATGTTTTGGTAGATGGATAACAAAGTTGCATTCCTTAATTGGAATGACCTCATATATATGCGTTGGACATATACGTAAGGGTTTTGTTGATCCAAATGATGCTAGAAAGGTATATAACTTGTAGCTATCTAATTTTGATTAGATAGAGTTCTCAGAAAATTAAATTATTGTTTGTTCCTTTTATGAAGTTTTATGAAAACAAATTAACAAGGACAAACCTATCTAACTTTGATTAGATCGAATAAATTTGAATATTTGTTCCTTTTGAAAGTTTTGTGGAAAACAAATGAAGGACAAATATAAATCTTGTGCATACAAAGTTTTAGTGGGAGTGATAATATCTGATATCATATTAATCATCAAGACATTTTTCTTATACATGTGAGACATGACTAGGAAAATAACTCTTGATGAAACACTTAGGCAAGAATTCCTAAAGAGTTAGGAATAACCTATGTACCAAAATTGAAATTAGTGTTTGACACTAACTTACCTTCAAGAATATCCCTAAGGACCTTAAAGGAACTAAGGCCTATTTCTTGAAATAGATAGGTATGGGAAGGATCATTATAAGGAAGTTATAATGAAGGAAGTTTCCATACCAATGTATTGTATATCATGGCTGAATACAAGCATTGAAAGCTATAAGATAAGCTTCGTAATATGTTTGTTTCAGTTAAATAAGTTGAGTATTTAAGATTGGATCGTTTGGCTCATGATTGAGCTAAAGATATGTTTCCGGTGTTACAAGTCACATTAATCACATTAGTGATGGTAATAGTTTAATCTTGCAAGAACACTTGAAAATAGATCTCACCGACGATTCATGAATATACTTAGACACTTATATATTTCGATAGAGATCGAAATAGAACGTTGGAAGATACGTAAGATACCAACATAGGAAATAGTTCCTTATCCACTAACAAAGCCTCTTGCGCAGTTGAAGCGTGATGGGCATACTAAGTCTATAGGTATTAAGAGAAACCTAGATTGGCTTTAGTGCTAGTGGGAGATTGTTGGAGTAAGCCCTAAGAGCCAATCTATTTTCATAGTATTTGCTTTAGGAGTTTGAATATAAATATGGCATTTCTTTATTATATTTGTAAGGTTGCAAAATAATGAAGTCCCTAGAATAGAAAGTCCGTTTAATAATTAAGTGTGACTTAATCATGAGATAATATTAAACATAAGGACACTATTCTTAAAGTATCCGTAGTCGAGCTTTAAGGTAAAGGGGATAACCTTAAAGCATAAAGACTATTATGAAGATAGACTGATGATCACATCTCATGGATCATGGGATAAGGAGTTATCAAGTCTTGACGTAGGTATAAATATTAGGAGTAATATTTATACTGGATTGACCCGCTATGAGAGTACTACATGCAAGGTTATGCAAAGTGTCATAAGTTACTCTCATGGTGATAATGGTGTAAACCGCCCTTAGACCTGAAACCACTTTGTACCCTAGATGTGGAGTCAAGTACTTTGTTGCTGATCTAACGTTGTCCGTAACAGGATAACCATAAAGGCAGTTGATGGGTACTTCACAAAGCATGCTAAGGGACAGTAGTGACCTAGATGGAATTTGCCAATCCTGCATAACAGGATAAATGTCATGGGCCCAATATTGAACTGGACAAAGATGACACCAAGTATGTTTTGTGTTCAATATAGACATAAAGGGCAAAGGGGTAATTATACACACTGATATTATCACAAGAGGTTATGTTTAGATC
Source organism: Trifolium pratense (assembly GCF_020283565.1). Classification (NCBI taxonomy): domain Eukaryota; kingdom Viridiplantae; phylum Streptophyta; class Magnoliopsida; order Fabales; family Fabaceae; genus Trifolium; species Trifolium pratense. The sequence continues at coordinate 42,439,678 of NC_060064.1, read as the reverse complement.
ACATGTTAATTTCTCGTAACTTGAGTAGCAGTGATGTGTTGCTAGATACCGCTCACTGTTTATTGTAATAAATAGTGATTTATTATAATTGTCAATGTTACGGAAACCTACAGGGTCACACACATAAGAACAATCTAGTGAGATTGGAACACCGTAAGGTACGGTGCACCTTGGAGAAATAAGGAAATATGATAAGGGTATTATGGTAATTAAAATGAGCATTACATCATATGGTATGATGTAGCAAGAAGGGGGTGCAAATATGTACTAGACATATTTACATGAGAATGGCGCCCACTATAGCCCATTTAGTTAAAAGGGCTTTAGTGTAATTTTGCCATGGCAAGTGGTTCTATAAATAGAACCCTTGTGGTAAGGAGAAATAGTTACACACTTTTGTTACTCATTCTCATGAGCCTTTGTTCTCTCCTCTCTTGAGAAACCCTAATCACCTTTCTAGAGTTTTTGTGAAAAACCCTAATCCTTATTTTGTGCCTCCTTTCTCCTAACCCTTCAAACCATTGGAGCTAGCACTCCATTGAAGGTTGTTGTTCGTGTGGACTGGCTAGAGGCGTTATACCTTTAACGCTTGTGATCAAATTCGTTGGTGACTTGGTGGTGACCTTGTTCGTGACGGTTCGAGGTTCTTGTTCGTGACCTTGTTCGTGATTCGAAGTGTTCGATAGCCGTTCATGATTTAAAGGGAGTTTTCGAACCAAAAGGTAAAACTCTAAACACAATTCATGACCATTCGTAAGGATCACAAAAGGAAAATTTTAAAATTCCGCTGCTTTTATCGTATCAATTTTCCTTCAGAAGTTGCATGAGTAGTGTCGAGGTTATAAGGCGTAAACCAAGGGTTTGCTGGAGGTCTTAGTTTAAGGCGTAAATCCTAGGGTTTGCTGGAGGTCTTAGTAACTAGAGCTATTAGTGGATTTCCTTCCTGGATTGGTATCCCCCAGAGTAGGCAGTTGGCTGAACTGGGTTAACAATTACTTGTGTCATTTATTTATTTTCTGTCAGTTTTTATATGTTATATAAGATGTGCCAACAAAAGAAACAACATTAATCATAAAGTAGTTGTTGGGACATCTTAGGCAACATCATTCTAGTGATACCAGAATTTCAATTGGCATCAGAGCAGGCACCCTGTTCTGTTATTTTGGGTGAGCTCCAGGGAGAGTACTTTCTGGTACAATGGATAAAGAAGGAGGGTCAGTGTCTAAACCTCCCTTACTGACAGGTCCTGAGAACTATGATTATTGGAAATCTAAAATGGAGGCTTTCATTAAATCAATTGACAGCAGGACATGGAAGGCTGTATTACGTGGATGGGAACCACCAATGGTTCTTGACAAAGATGGTAATAAAACTGATGTTAAGAAGCCCAATGATGAATGGACAAAAGATGAGGATGATCTGGCACTTGGCAACTCCAAAGCCTTGTATGCTATTTTCAATGGTGTGGATGCTAACATGTTCAGGCTTGTAAAGAGATGTATTACTGCCAAGCATGCCTGGGAAATTCTGAGAAAGGCTCATGAAGGAACATCTAAAGTAAAGCTATCTAAGCTTCAGATGCTCAAAACCAATTTTGAGAATCTCAGAATGAAGGAGGAAGAAACCATTCATGACTTTCAGATGAATGTGCTTGACTTTGCAAATTCGTTTGATGCACTTGGAAAACCTATCTCAGATGAGGAGCTAGTTGGAAAAATACTCAGATCTTTGCCTAAAAGATTTGATATGAAGGTGACAGCCATTGAGGAGGCTCATGATCTTTCAAGTCTAAATTTAGATGAACTCATAGGATCACTTCAGACCTATGAAATTGGCCTAAACAGGAGAAATGAAAAGAAAGATAAGAATCTAGCCTTTGCTTCAAAAAGTGCTGCTGAAGATTTACAAATTGAATCTGAAGGTGAAGAAAGCTTAGCTGAATCTATGGCTATGCTTGGGAGACAGTTCAACAAGTTGATGAAGAAAGTGGATCAAAGGCACAAGCCAAATGGTCGACTCAACAACAACAAACAGTCCAGCTTTCAGAAAAAGACAAATGAAGATGAAAGAGGAGTGAAATGCCATGAATGTGAAGGTTTTGGACATATCAGACCTGAATGTCCAACCTTTCTAAAAAGGCAAAAGAAAAGTCTTGTGGTTTCATGGTCTGATACAGATTCAGAGGAGGAAGAATCTGCCAAATTTGTTAATGCTTTAACAGGAGTTTGTGTATCTGACTCAGAATCATGTGATGAGGAGGTAACTTATGAGGAACTAGCTGCTACTTATAAAGATCTTCATACTAGAAGTATAGAAGTTTGCAAAGCATTAGAGAAACAAAAGAAGATCAATGGTAAACTACAAGCTGAGAAAAATGACTTACTCATAAACATTGATAATCTCAATGCTAAGGTTGAAGATCAGAGTAGTCAAATTCAACAGCTGGAAATGGAGAAGTCTAACCTCCTGTGTAAAGTTGCTGAACAGAATGAAGAAGTAACCAAATTAAATGCTGATTTAGATCAAGTCACAAAAGTGGCTAAAATGATGACCAAAGGTACTGATGCCTTTGAGGAAATGTTACAGAGACAAAACTATGGGAAACCTAAGCCCATTGGTTTTGAACATGAAAGAGTAAAGCAGCAGATGAAGTTCAACAATGCTACTATACATACTCCAATCAGCAGCACGTTTGTGTCAGGAGGATTGTCGCAACATCTGATGGGACATCCTATGCCCAGGTTCTATAACTGGACATGTCATCATTGTGGCAGGAAAGGACACATTAGTCCTTTTTGCTATAGGCTGCACGGATATCCAAGGAGAGTTCATCAAGAATTCTATACTCCTGTCTTTCCTAATGTTACAACAAGACAGGAATGGAGAGAAAAGAAGAAGACCACAGGTCTAATAGCTCATACATCCTTAAGAGCTTCTTCAAGAGAAACCTGGTACTTTGATAGTGGCTGTTCTAGACACATGACAGGTGTTGAACACTATCTTGAAGACTTGAAGTCATATGCTACCAGTTTTGTAACCTTTGGAGATGGAGCCAAAGGAGAGATCAAGGGAGTTGGTAAACTTGCAAACCATGGCTTACCAAAGCTAGATAATGTGCTGCTTGTAAAAGGGCTTAAAGCAAATCTAATCAGCATAAGCCAACTTTGTGATCAAGGGATGAAAGTTAACTTCACGAAAGCTGAATGTCTAGTTACAAATGAGCAAGGAGAGTTGTTAATGAAAGGAGTAAGGTCAAGAGACAACTGCTATCTCTGGATCCCTAAAGAAGAAGATGTACCAACATGTCTTATTAGCAAAGAAGATGAGGTAAAGTTGTGGCACCAAAAACTTGGCCACCTGCACCTTAAAGGCATGAAGAAGGCAATAGCTAAAGAGGCTATCAGAGGACTTCCAAAGCTCAAAATTGAGGAAGGAAGTATATGTGGAGAATGTCAAATAGGGAAGCAGACAAAGATGTCGCATCCAAAATTGCAACATCTTACCACAACAAGGGTTCTAGAGTTACTGCACATAGACTTGATGGGGCCAATGCAAGTGGAGAGCCTTGGAGGAAAAAGGTACGCGTTTGTCATGGTAGATGACTTTTCAAGGTTCACATGGATTGAATTTCTAAAAGACAAATCTGAAAGTTTTGATGCATTCAAAGAACTTTGTCTTCAACTCCAAAGAGAAAAGAACTCTGCTATTGTTAGGATACGAAGTGATCATGGTAAAGAGTTTGAGAATGCAAGCTTTCTTGAATTCTGCATCTCTGAAGGAATCAAGCATGAATTCTCAGCTCCAATCACACCTCAACAAAATGGTGTTGTTGAGAGGAAGAACAGGACAATACAAGAGTCAGCCAGAGTGATGTTGCATGCAAAACATCTTCCATATCAATTCTGGGCTGAGGCTATGCATACTGCTTGTTATATTCACAATCGTGTCACATTCAGAACTGGAACTTCTACTACACTATATGAACTGTGTAAAGGCAGAAAACCAACTGTCAAACACTTTCATGTGTTTGGAAGTAAGTGCTATATCCTATCTGATAGAGAGCACAGAAGAAAAATGGATCCTAAAAGTGAAGAAGGATTGTTTCTTGGATACTCAACAAACAGCAGGGCCTACAGAGTTTACAACCAGAGAACTAAGGTAATAGTAGAATCTATCAATGTTGTGATAGATGATTTGACATCTGCTAAAACATCTGATACTGAAGATGATGTTGCAACAACTTTTCCAACATCTGAAGAAGCTGTAGCAGAAAAGGAATCAGATTCAGATGATGAATCAACCATTCCTACACCTCGCCCTGTGAGCAAAGTTCCTTCAATAAGAATACAGAAGAACCATCCCAAGGATCTCATCATAGGAAATCCTAACCAGGGAATTGCTACAAGAAGGACAAATGAAGTGGTTACTAATTCTTGTTTTGTCTCAAAGGTTGAGCCTAAAAATCTAAAAGAGGCTCTCACTGATGAGTTCTGGATAGAAGCCATGCAAGATGAATTAACTCAGTTTAGGAGAAGTGATGTGTGGGATCTTGTTCCTAGACCTAATGGTGTTAATGTCATAGGCACAAAATGGGTGTTCAAGAACAAGTCAGATGAAAATGGTGTTGTAACAAGAAACAAGGCAAGGTTAGTGGCTCAAGGGTACACTCAGGTTGAAGGACTTGACTTTGATGAAACATTTGCACCAGTTGCAAGACTGGAATCTATTAGGCTACTTCTTGGTATAGCATGCATCTTCAAATTTAAGCTGTACCAAATGGATGTCAAGAGTGCCTTCCTTAATGGGTACTTACATGAAGAAGTTTATGTGGAGCAGCCAAAAGGTTTTGTAGATCCTGCTAATCCCGATCATGTGTACAAGCTGAAGAAGGCTCTTTATGGACTGAAACAGGCTCCAAGGGCCTGATATGAAAGGCTGACAAATTTTCTTGTTAGTCAAGGATACAGAAAAGGAGGCCATGACAAAACTCTGTTCGTTAAAGAACAAGAAGAGAAGCTGATGATTGCCCAGATTTATGTTGATGACATAGTATTTGGTGGAATGTCTGAAAAGATGGTGCAACATTTTGTACAACAAATGCAATCAGAGTTTGAAATGAGTTTGGTAGGTGAGCTGACATATTTCCTTGGTCTGCAAGTCAAACAAATGGAAGACACCATATTTGTCTCTCAAAGCAAGTATGCGAAGAACATGATCAAAAAGTTTGGAATGGACACTGCAGCACACAAGAGAACACCAGCTGCTACTCATCTAAAGCTAACCAAAGATGAAAATGGCATTGATGTTGATCAAAGCCTATACAGGAGCATGATTGGCAGTCTATTGTATCTTACAGCTAGTAGACCAGACATCACCTTTGCTATGGGTGTTTGTGCAAGATATCAAGCCAAGCCAAAGATGAGCCATTTTGTACAAGTCAAAAGGATTCTGAAATATATAAAGGGCACCAGTAATTATGGGATTCTGTATTCCCAGACCAATAACTCAACTTTGATAGGGTATTGTGATGCAGATTGGGCTGGAAGTGCTGATGATAGAAAGAGCACTTCAGGAGGATGCTTCTTTTTGGGTGATAATTTAATCTCATGGTTCAGCAAGAAGCAGAATTGTGTGTCTCTATCTACTGCAGAGGCTGAATACATTGTTGCAGGTAGCAGTTGTTCCCAGCTAATGTGGATGAAACAGATGCTGAAAGAATATAATGTCGACCAAGATGTCATGACATTATATTGTGACAACTTGAGTGCAATCAATATATCAAAGAATCCAGTTCAACACTCAAGAACCAAACACATAGACATCAGGCATCATTTCATCAGAGACCTTGTTGAAGAAAATTGTGTGAAACTCAAGCACATTGGTACAAGTGAACAGCTAGCTGACATTTTTACAAAGGCGTTTGATGCTAATCAATTTGAATTTTTAAGGGGCAAATTAGGAATTTGCCTGCATGAAGAAGCATAGCAGTTACTGCAGTTGTGGCGTGCAAAAGGAAACCGTTTTCTCTCCCATCAATCAATGCACGCTAATTTAGGGAAATCATTACAAACTTCCCTTAAATACATCATCACACGCATTCAATTGTTTTTCTTCCAAATTCTAACCTTTGTCTGCAAACCCTATTCTCTCACTTTGCTCATCAAACTCCATCTATCCAACTTCTCAAACTTCAAAAACCTTCATTCAAACATGTCTGAATCATCACAAACCACTAAGTCCGGCCGTTCTACTCGATCAAAAGCAAAAATCGAACCATCGAAGATCATCAAAGACGCCGTCCCAGTTACAATTGTTCGTGCTTCCAAATCCAAAACTCAATCAAGTGTTGCTGAGAAGAAGGTAAAGGGAAAATCAGTTGAAAAGATGAAAGCTCCAAAAGTAAGTGACGATACTTCCCCTTCTATTGATAAATCTGGTAAAGGAAGTTCTAAGAAGAAGAGAAGGGATTATAAGTCTAGAATTCCTCTTTCTATGTCTGATCTGGTTTTTGAATCTAATGTTAAAACATCTGAGCAAACAACTGAAGAAGAATCTCAGAACCCTAAATCTGTGTCTGAAGTTGTTGAAACACTTATTTCAATTGCTGGTAACCCTAATCAAGATAATTTGGGATCTGATGCTGAGAAGAGAGATCTGAATAATATGCCTGTTGATACTGAGATGGAAGACACTCCTACAGAGGTTGAGCCTAATATTGCTGAGAAATCACCAACAATTGCTGAGATGGTGGCTGAAAAATCAACCCCTGTTGTTACTGAAGAAGTTGTTATGAAGGATGTTGAAACATCCTTGAATGAGAATGAAGAAGTTGATACTGCAACTGCTGAGGAAGAACCTGTGAAGGAAACTGTTGCTGAAAAGAATGTTGAGACAACTGCCACAACATCTGAGTCCACAGATGAAGAAACTAGAACTGCTGATGAGGGTACTTCTGATAATGAAGGGGACACTCAATCTGAAGAGAGCAACCAGTCCATCCCCACAGAAGAACCAGAGATTGAAGCTGACAAGCCTGCAGAAGCTGAGAAGGAAACAGAGAAAGATGTAGTAGATGTTGATGATTATGTCACCACCAAGACTGCTGTAAAATCAACTGGTGGTATAACAAAAAGGTTGAGAAGCTGTACAGGGAAGGCTGTGGCCACTGCAAGCAAGACTCCTGCACCAAGAGTGAAAACAAAAGGTGTTGGACCAGTCAAAGGTTGGAGCAAAGTTCTCTCCCCTCCTGTCAAGAAGAAGGAGACACTGAAGAGAAAGAAGGAGTCATCCAGTGACTCAGATTATGATGCTGCTGAAGATGTTACTAACATCTCATCTCCAAACCCTAAGAAGGCTACTGCAAAGAAGGTTCCTCAAGGTATTGAAGAAGCCCCCTGTGATAACATTTCCTTCCATCGTGCTGCCTTTGCACTGAGATGGGACTACATTTACCAAAGGAGATTGGCTGTTGAAAGGGAACTGACCAAAGATGCTCTCAAATGTCAAGACATCTTTGACTACATCAAGGAAGCTGGTCTGATGAAGACAGTCTGTGACTTCAGTCCCTGCTATGAGCTGCTGGTGAAAGAATTTCTTGTAAACATCCCTGAAGAATGTGATAACCCACTGAGCAAGGACTACCACAAAGTTTTTGTCAGAGGTAAATGTATCAATTTTTCTCCTATTGTGATTAATAACTACTTAGGAAGACCTATAGAACCTAAGGCTGAATTAGAGGTTGCTAATGATGTTGTGAGTGCTGAGATAACTGGTGGTAAGGTTAAGGTCTGGCCCACGAAGAAGCTGATACCCACTAGTAAACTGAATGTCAAATATGCCATCCTCAATAGGATAGGGTCAACAAATTGGGTACCAACTAAGCATGCAACCAATGTTGCAACCAACCTGGGTAGATTTATATATGCTGTAGGAACCAAGTTTGACTATGACTATGGGACCTTTATTTTTGATCAAACCATTAAGCATATTAGATCAACAGCTGTGAAGATGCCAATAGCATTTCCATCGTTGTTATGTGGAATCATCTTGGCCCAATATCCAGACATTAAGGTTGTGACTGACACTCCCAAGAAAAGGGAATCTGGTTTTACTTTTCATCATAAGCTCTTTGGTAATCACAATGTTACTGATCATGTTGGGACATCTGCTGCTGGAGCTGGTATTATGACAAAAAGGGAGATTATTGCTGGTTTGAAAGTTCAATGTCAAGAGATAGATAAACAGCAGGCTGAGCTTGAGAAAAGGAAGAATGTGTTCTTGAAGATGATTGAAGGATTGGAAGCTGATGAGGTACCTGTGAAAGCTAGTGCAAATGTGGCTGCTACAGATGATCAAAACAATGCAGATGAAGATGAAGGTTATGCTACTGCTACAGATGAGGATGAAGCCCCTGACAGTAGTGATGATGAATGATTTTGTAATCTGTTTAATGTTTTACTGCACTTTGTTATTTGTTTTGTGGGTTGATTTGTGCCCTGGATTTTAGCACCTTCTGAGTGCATGGTCTGTATTTTTAATTCTGCACTTTGGATACTTAACTTTCCTGTTTTGGCACATTTTGTGGCTAAAAAGGGGGAGTAGTACTTTGCTTTGTTTGTTTCTGCTACATGTTGTTGTGTCTTTTGTTATGACATGTTTTTAAGTAGCAGTAAGCAAGTATTCAGGGGGAGTAAAAATTTTACCCTGAGATGATGCACAAGCTGATGAAGTCAGGGGGAGTTTGCTACTGAATGGATGCTGCCCTGATTGGACGAACATGTGCTAGAAGATGTGCTCCCATATGTCACAACATCTTGGATGACATATGACATATGATATATTTTTTGCTCTGATACCACGTTTTATTTTGCTCGAGGCTAATTGATGATAACTCCGCTGCTGCTGCCTCTGATGCATATACTTTTCACCTATGTGAAATTTTGTTTAAATGATGCTCTAACATTCCTTCTTTTGTGTGACCATGGTGATTTGAAGGATTGCGCTTTTTAATCTCTCAAGGGTAATGGCCTGAAATTGTTTTAGCCAAAAATTGCCAAAGGGGGAGATTGTTGGATATTTGAATTGGCTTAATTTTGCTAAAACAAATATACTAACAAGATGTTGGAAAACATGTTACAACATCATATTTATTCAAGGAAATCTCGCGCATTTATGAGAGCATCTGCTATATATGGAAATCCACTTAAAAAGCACGCTCAATGGAGATTTGATCTGATCAGGAGCTTTAAGGATAAGATAAGACTTAATGGTACAACGGTATGATCACAATTATCCTATAAAGTCCTTAAACACTTTTGGAAAGTTTCTATACACTCTTGATGAAGATCAAAAGAAAATCAGATCACCTTTTATGAGCTACAAGGAGCGTCCTATCAGTAATAAAGAAAGAGGAGCGTGCTAGATCATTATATATACGAAGACCAAGCTCAAGACTAAGTATCTCATTGGAAAAACATTAGTTCACATATTGAGTCTTTGTTGAGTCTTTTATTATTTGATTGTAATTCTTGCTTGTGGATTCTATAACACGAGCTAAGAAGTAAGTTTATTAGTTTAAGGTTACTCCTAAGCTTTGAAGTACGGAGTTTACCGTGTGTGATTCACTTGAAGCTTTTAAGCAAAAGTGAAGTGTTGTCTTGGCAAGTTGTCGCCACATCTTTCCCAACATTGTATAATCAACACAGGTTGTGTTGTGTGAGTGGAAGTGAGATGGGATCTCATGTCTAGGAGTTCCTAGGCAGAAGTTGCATGAGTAGTGTCGAGGTTATAAGGCGTAAACCAAGGGTTTGCTGGAGGTCTTAGTTTAAGGCGTAAATCCTAGGGTTTGCTGGAGGTCTTAGTAACTAGAGCTATTAGTGGATTTCCTTCCTGGATTGGTATCCCCCAGAGTAGGCAGTTGGCTGAACTGGGTTAACAATTACTTGTGTCATTTATTTATTTTCTGTCAGTTTTTATATGTTATATAAGATGTGCCAACAAAAGAAACAACATTAATCATAAAGTAGTTGTTGGGACATCTTAGGCAACATCATTCTAGTGATACCAGAATTTCAC
>NC_060064.1:42347720-42429554 GCF_020283565.1 Trifolium pratense | reverse complement strand
CCTATATCACAATGATTTGAAAAACATTGCACTCCAACGAAAAGCTTTGCACTGTACGGCAATTGGGAGGATGCTCGATATTTCCCCAAAACAACATGGGATGTTACTAATGTTATGCGGTAGCATCCTAAGTTACCTCGCAAGAAACTCTACTACCACTACATTTGAATTCCAAGTTGGAAAAACCACAAACACACCACAATCACTATTAAGTTTCCATGAAGCAATGTTTGATGTTGAATACTCTACTTTTTTTTTACTTTTTGTATATATTTTTAAATTTTTTTCAAGGACAGTAGTAGTTGTGTCTTGACATATTTTGAGGTCTCGGACAAATTTTATTTTTCAACTTTTATAATTTCTTAAAGCAAAACACATGAGACACTTAATAAAAATACATACAAAAAAATACAATTAATGGGAAACGATTTCATAAACACACAACATTTATCACAAATGACTTCAACCACTATACTATTGTGTTTTTTTTTTTGAACAAACTATTGTGTTATATTTTAAAGTTAACCAACAATTAATTATTTTCAACAAATATTTTAAAAATATACAACAAGGCTGCCCCTTTCTCAAGGCCGCCCCTGTAATTTTTAAATGTGTGTAATTAAGAACATCTTCAATAGAGAGAAAATAAAATAACCCGCTTCAAGCTCCATAATGAATAGTAAAAACTTGACCACATGACATATATGTCATCTTTAAGCTAATTCATTTTAGCAAAATCTTTGACCCTTTTTTAACTGTCACCAACTTAAACATCGAAGTCCTTGTATATAGAGTTGAGCAATGTTCGATTATCTAAAAAACTTATTCATAACCAATTCACAACAGATTGTTATAACTAAATGAGGAGAGATCCGTTGAGACTTACTCAACTTAATAACTCGATATCGACATTGTATTTCTTCAATTCAACTGTTGAATTAAAGAACTCATTGAGTAGATCAACTCCACAAATTTTTATAAAAATTCAAAACCATTTGATACCTTTTCTGATAACTTCAATTGAACGTACGACAAACTTTTAAAAAAATCATTGAATTTCGATAGTCTGTATACATAACTACATTATTTGAATTTTTATAAAAATTTGTGGAGTTGGTCTACTCAATGAAATCTTTGAATTCAACGGTTGGATTGAAAAAATATAATGTCAATATCGAGTTATTAAACGGAGTAAGTCAATGGAGACTTACTCCTAAAGTCAACGGATCCCTCCTCTAACTAAATATATTCAAATCAATTGTTATAACTGATTTTGTTTTCGCAAACTTAATTTTATAACTGATTATGTCCGTAACCATTTTTATAACCAGTTTTAGATTTTTAAAATCAGTTTTTTGGATTATGAAAAGTTCCAGATTTTTTTTCCTGTTTAAAAAAAGGAGAATGTTAACATGTGCATACTAGTATAACTTACCCGTGCATTCGCACGGGTTAATGCTCAATGAAAAATATATGTAAATTAATATATTTCATAAATTTAATTAAAATTAAAATAATTTTTAGGGGCTAAAAGTAAATATATATTGAATATTGGATATTAGTGTTAATAATAGCAGGACATACATCACACATTAATCGTATGATATGGAAAAACACTTAATTCATATTGAATAGTGTTGTGTAAAATTAAGGAGAAAACTTAGGTCAATTACTAACATCCTTTTGGTCATGTTCTCCACTTAAAATTTAACACATCAACATCTTAAGAGGAGAAAATGGAAAAAATTGTTGATGCGTCAAATTTTAAAAGGAGAACATGACTAAAAAAATGTATGATACTTTACTCCTAAAATTAATTTACCTGGACATAATATATCCATTAAACTTTACTAAAATAAAAATTAGTTTAGTAATTGACAAATTTATATTTATCAAAGCTAATTTATTTATTGAACTTATAATATAATTATAAAAAAAAAAACTTATAAGATAAGTTAAAGAGTAAATTAAATACATGTAAGACCAAAAAAAAAGTAAATTAAATAAAAAATTGAATATTGTTTGTTAAAGAATGTTACTGACGTTGGCATGTTTAATTGACCAAAAAATAAATGGAAGTTTAAAAATAAAAAAAAATGGTTGAGTATATCTTCTATAGTTATTTTTGTTGACCAAATCTTCTACATTTTAACATTGAAAAAATATTTTTTTTTTTTTTGTTTTTTGAGCAAGAAAAAAAAAGGTTTATTTGTTACTTTACTAATTACTAAATAATAGGTAACTTACCCATGCATTCGCACGGGTTAATATGTTCATTCAATGAAATATATGAATAATTAAACTTTTAATATTTTTTTATTTTTTAATTATTGAGTCGGAAAAAATATTTTGTGATTTTTTAATCATTTGTAAAATTAATTTTACATTTAATGTAATAATTTATATAAATATGAAAAATATTGTTATCAATTTTGGAAATTTTAAAGAGGAATGACGGAATGGAAAATGATATTTCACTTAAACTACGTGTTATTGTTTCCCCGTTTCATCAGTCTCTGCAAGGACATATACAAATACGTCCTTGTATATATTTGTTCTTTTATTTTTGCAAAAAAAAAAAAAAAATACTACGCAAAATTAATCTAACGGGTATTATGCATCTATTCTTAATCGCCATCTCTCTATTGTAGACCGTCACTTTCTTCTGGTAATTTACTCCCACGTCCCCGTGTGGAAAAATATTCTCACATGTGGAAATAAAAGAAATCTATAGAATCTTCAAAACTCAGTATCTATTTCAACAATAAATAAATGCCAGAATTTTTTTTATAAACAATAAATGCCATAATTTCAACCAATAACTTGTACATTTTATGTTTTATGTAAATCAAGATGTATTTATTATTTTGATAAATTCAATTTCTTTTAGCACATTTTACACTTATTTTGCTATACGAAAAATATAATGAACGAATATACAGATAAACACGGTGAAATGTTCGAATATACAAAAAAATATATTCTTTGCTTAATACTTCCATGTAGGTTATTTTTTTTATCAAAAACCCCCACGTAGTAATATTTTGTTTGGTACAAATCACCATGTATATTTGAATTTGAGTTATTTCCTTTTAAATTTATTTTTAATAGGTGCATTAAATACGATTTATAAACAATAATTGAGAAATGATTGAATTTCCAAATTAGCGAAAGGTCAAGTAAAATGTAGGAAATAAATGTTGATTTGGGAAATAATAATTACAATAGATTAAGAGGATAAGATCAAAATCAACCAAAATTACGAACATGAACCTTAAGAACGACACGTAAGCAAATGATGTTTGAGAAGATGTCACGTAGATTAAATAAATTTTGGCTAATTAAAAGAATGACAAGTAGAAAACTTTCCACGGGAAAAACTCTCAAACATATATATAATATATAGATATCTCCAATTTTTTTTAAACATCCCTACATTTTAATTTAATCTAAGGACACAAGGTATTTATTCGGTGGTTGTTTTTGAGTCTATTTCTTCTAATTAAGTTCTCAAGTTTCTCTTGCATAATTTCTATTAAAACTTTAAGATTCTACAATGGTGAACACCTACGTCTTTTTGGAATAGTTTTTTTTTAAGAATGAGTTGTTAATTTTATGGATAGGTGTCCCTGTGAAACTCAGTCCGATATAATTCATAGTTTGGATTTAAGGAATAAAATAATTGAAATACTCTGTGTGATTGAATTTTAAGGAACAAATCCATGCTTTTCCCTAATTGACGGCAAAACCCTTTTTTTTTCTCGTTGAAATAAATTAGAGAGCTTTTTTTTTTATATAGAATTAATGAATAAGAGAATTACTCTTGCCTTTATACTACTTTTTTACCGAATATTCACTTCGGTCTCACATCAGGGCCGGCCCCTGTGGGTGTGCAAAGTGTGCCACCGCGCAGGGCCTCAAACATTTAGGGGGCCTCCGATTGTTTATATCGGTTTATTAAAAAATTTATATATGTAAAAAAAATTAATGACTTGTTATTACAAAAAATATTTTATTACTCAAGAAAAAGAAAATTTAATAGACACACTTTTAATTTTATAAGTAACTTGCGGTTGATTGTAAAAAACGAAGCAACATTACAAGAAAGTTTTTTTTTCCGAAGGAAATGTAAAGTTGATAATGATATTAGATTGAAAATGTATTTTAATGTTATTGATTAAAATATGTTGGTTTTACATGTTATTTACTATGATGACTATTTTTTATGTTATTTACAATTTAAATAGAGAATGACTTTTTAAAAAAAATTATATTTTTATTAAAGATTCATTTTTAATTTTCAAACAGGGCCTCCAAATACTCGGGACCGGCCCTGTCTCACATATAAGTAATAGAATTTAATTTGTATGCACTATCAGTGTAAAATTATTTTACACATGCGTCCAATAATATATCAAACACATCATACATGGTATTTAAAAACATATGATGTGTCATATTCATTAAATGATGTGGCAACGATCATTTAATGCGTGTGTAAAAAATCTTTACACCGAAAGTGTAAAACAATTAAACTCGTAAATAATAATCACACTCATGACAAATTATTTCTAATACAATTAAAATGTCACTAGAAATTATAATCTATAATTTTTTTTAACAAGAAATTATAATCTATATTAATTGTTGAATACCGGAACTCTCTAAATAAAATCTATTTAAAATATGAATTTTTTAAATATAAAATAATATAAAATTAAGACATTCTCAAACTAGTCTCTAACTCTAAGACATTCTCAAATAGGTCTATGCACTAGTACAAATATGACATATTACACAAGTAGTTTACATCTGACGAGCATATGTCAGATGTAAAACGCTATATGGAGTAGTCTTTTCATCTGGTTTCAATATCCACAGAAGTGAAAAATATATAAACAAGACTTTTTACATCTGATTTCAATGTACCAGAAGCATAACTTAACGCGGTGGCAATCTTGTAATTATGGTGAAAATTATATAAAATATATATATATCTGGCCATATTTAGCCACAGATGTAAAAAGTCAGGTTGAATAAAAAAAAATAAAATTTTTGGAACCAATAAGTGAATGAGGTAGATAGACTAAAAAAAAACGCAATCTGAATACAAAAAAATAAAACAAAACGCAATATCTCTCTCGACCCAAATCAACTCGCGATGAACAAACCCTCAGCAACCTAAAATCAACTCACCACCACCGCCTTATCTCAGTTGTCCTCTCTCTCTCTCTCTCTCTCACTCGTCAAATCGAAGCTTCTCACTTGAACCCTAACTCCAAATCGAATCTATAAGGGAAACAAATTGAAACTTCTCTCCGCTCTCACTATTGTCCTCCTTTCTCCGGCCTCTACTCTCACGAATCGAAGCTTGTCTTTCTCTTTCACTATTGTCAAACCTTCATCGATTCAGGTACTCTTCTTTCTTTTTTATTCCTTTTTAAATATATTTTTTTCTTTCTGTATATTCATTAATTCTGGAATACTTGTAGAACTATTTCTAGTAATGTTGCTCTTTTACGGGATTCCTTCTTCTTTTTTTTTTCTGCTTGTTTCTACTGTTTCTACTTGATTCCAGTTAATGTAGAATTCAGTTAATTTACAAGTATGTGGAATTCAGTCCTGTCCTTCTAACTTTTGTAATTTTCTTTTTAGTTTATTAGTTTAGTAGCAATCTATATGAACTGTAATTGATGATGAGATATAGGAATGCTAGAGTGGATGAGATGGTTGCAAATTTACACCAAGAAAAACATGAGAAGATTTCACAAAAGATAAACTAAATTGCATTTTAGGTCTCTCAAATGTTCTAAGCAGTAAAATTTTCAGTTTTAGTTGAAAATTATGTCTTTGTATTTTATTGTTCAGTTTACTCACAAATGTTTATGACTTGGCAAACGGTTTATATACATAGCATGACACTTTACTGAGTTGAGATCTCAATGGACCTATAAGTGACTTTTAGTCTATTTAAAATAGCATGAAACTTTACTGAGTTGGGATCTCAATATGAAATAACACATTTAAATAAATTAAAAACATTAGTAGATCCATGAAGATTATTTTGTTAATTAGTAAAAACATGTATGTAAATTGCTGGTCACATCACTACTTTCTACAGGTAAATTGGATGCCAGAACAACATAAGGACCTAAACTTTCGATATAAATTGATCATTTTCATTACAGGATTTCATTACATGATACACTTACAATTAAGTTACTTAAAAAAGTTGTTTAATTATGTTAAGCATATGATTCACCTATGGGTAGTAGATTCTATATTCATTACAAATTGTGAATGAAAATGAACATAAATGCTCCTGGGTTCTATGTATTTGTTCCTATTTACTCTAGTCTTTAGAACATTGATAGAATAGTAGAATATCCTATTTTCTATTCTAACAGTTATTGTTTTTGGGGGGTGGGAGTCAGAAGTTCAGCCATGGAGTGGAGTTTGTTCTTTTGTTATCATTTAATGCGGGTGCCTTAGATAACCAAGTGGAACATGCATTGGTGTCTCTAGCAACGGTGATGCTGGAATCTCCTTCCTTGATTGTACAATGTACACAAGGTATGTTTTCAGTTTGACTAACACTTATTCAGATGTTGCCTTGTTAGCCATTTTGTTACTGGATCTTTTAGCATAATCAGTTGTCATATAATTCTAGTTTATATCAAAATAATCAGTTGTCATATAATTCTACCTATTCTCTTTATCTCAGTTTTCCATTTCTTGTTTTTCTTTTGTTTTGCCTGGAATGATTGTGAAAGTTACTGTGGCCTGTGGGTAATGGTTTCCCTTTGAATGTACTCTCTTGTTACTTTAATAATTGGCCAAATTATGTATATGTTGAACTAGTAAATTAAATTAGAAAACTGGTTAGTGGTAGTGGAGATTTTTGGTTCCTTTACTGCATTTCCCTTTATGCATAGTTGCAAATATTAGTATAATCGAGTTACATGTAACACATTTTGTTGGATCTGTTACTTGAAAAAGTGAGTTTCAAACGCTGTTTATATCAGTATTTCTTCCACTCATTTTATCAAATTGTTAGTTGTAGCATATCAATATTGAAATCAAATCCTGCAAACTCAAATCTTGCAAAGTTTTCATGCGGAAGTTTTCTTTTGGTTGATTCTGCATCATGGTTCATTTTCATGTGATATGGTTTTTATTGTGATACAATAATCATATAACTTTGTTCTGGAAGTCATGTATCTTTGTCGTGTCTGCTTACTTTAACATGTTTCTTGTCCTTTACCATCTTTAGATATGCACAAACTACGCCTTGTCAACACCTGACCTGAAGCCAGAATGCAGGGTACTTCGCATTTTCAGACGCAAAAATAACGACTTTTGTGGATTCACTGTAATATATTTAAGTAAAAATTAACTGATTGAGCTGATGAAAATCAATTCTTGTCCTTTCACTTTCACATATCTAGTGCTATTGAGCTGATTGATTTTGGTAGTACTGCATTTGATAGTTGATTCATTTCAATAGAGTACACTAAATTTATGCAGTTATATCTATTAAATATATTTTGTTGACAATATGCAGCATAGCAAGGGATCAGAAAATATTTCAAACGGGGTTCATAACTAAGATGGCCAAGGAGCTATTTCAAGGGAGAGCATACATGCATTGAAGAAGCTTAGTCATCTAAACTAGGTTGGTTTAGTTGTGTTTCCCTATTAGTAGTTATTGGGCTTGATCTTAATAAATAAAATTCAATATATATGATCAAGAGCATGTGTTCCAATTTTCTAGTTCAATATATATTGATGAAAATTTAGCAAGTGTACTAAATAGCCGTCAAGTAGTATAATAAAATCGTTCTTTCCGCAGGGATTGTTGTAAATCAATTGTAATTTGAAGACATACTCATGTAAATTGACATAAATTGTAAAAAGGGGGTTCTTGTTTGGTTTCAAGTTCAAACTTTTAAACTTTGGAATTGCTTTGGTGTTTAGATTGATGTAAGAAAAGCGATTGATCCTTATGGTTCATCTAATTACTATTTCTCTTGGTAATTTCATGTATGAGAACAAATTACTCAATTTAGTTTCATGATTAGATTAAACATAATTGATTATGCCCAATGTCTTGGTAACACAATCCTCTCCCTTGATCATCGATTCCTAATGTCTTAGGTAATCTATGATCAATTGAGGAATAAAAACTTTAATCCTTATAATCTCAATTAACAATCCAAAATATCTTAAGTGAAAGTCAATTGATCAATTATTCCTAGATCGATGATTCATTCCTATTTTCATAGTAAAACAAATAATTGAAATCATCATATAATTGGCCAAATCATATAAAGCATTAAGCATAAGGAATAATCAATAGAAACTAACTTCGTAATTCATTCATCATATCAAATGACAATCACATTGTTCAAGATCAAAAGTAATTAGAATCCCCTAAAGATCAATCATAAAGATTTAGCCAAACATGTTCAAATAAGAAATTACATTAAATAAAATGAAAGAAAGCATGATTACAAGAAGAATCTTGATGTGTTTCCACACTTGAATCCTTGCTTGGTCGCTCTTGATCCTCCAAAATCGCTCCAATAGCTGTTCTTTTTGCGTAAAAATTCGATACTGATCCAGATCTGATGTTTCCTTTTTATAAAAATGATCAAAAGTAACGTTTTCCGCCTGAGGCACAGAATTTCCGCCTCAGGCGTAAAGAATTACGTTTCAGGCACAGCTTTTTCCGCCTGAAACGGCAAAACAGAGAGCAATCTTGGTTCTTCAGTGAAATTTCCGCCCCAGGCGGAAAAACTTCCGTTTTAGGCGTAAAAATACTATACAATCCACCAATTTTCATTTGCTATCTTTCTTCGCATGTAGCTTCAAATCAATGTTTCATTCTTCATGATTTAGGTCAAAAACCTCTAAAAATACTTGAAAATGGTCTTTATTTCCATGTAATGACTAATGTCATCACAACCCCAAACTTGAACTTTTCCTTGTCCTCAAGGAATATCTCAATCTCCAGGAAAACAAAACACTACCTCGATTCATCTGGCTAAACAAACTCAAACCCAATCAAGTTAGACGTAATTTGCATGATATTTCAATGATCAATTTCGTCATGATTCAAGTACACACAGTTTCAAATTTAGGCAAAACAAAGAGCATCAAACAAAGATTGACCATACTTAATTTCTTCACACCCTCACCGACTCTCCTGTTTAAGGGTAATATAATCACTCAATCAACACATCATAACTAGACTACTATAAATTTGCAGACATTCTCAAAAATCAATCACCATGTCATGAGCACACACATTAGAGGACTTTTAAAGGTTATAACGTGGCCTGGTTAAAAGGTGGATGGTGGCTTTTCTGGTAAGTGAGTAAAAAAACTTGAAATTAGATACCACTGAGTCAAATAGATACAACACCCCACCCTACTTTGTAAGAATTTATACTTAGAGAACAATTCACAAAATTCCTTTTTGTTTTCAAAAAAGATCACCATGATTATTATTTTTTTTTTCTTCTTTTTTTTTTTTCGATACTTCTTTTCTTGGTGAACTTTTGAATTTTTCTTTCATAATTTGGAATTTTTCTTTCATAATTTTTTTAGTTCTCTAGTATAGTATATCCACCCCAAACTTAAGTTGTTGCTAGTTCCAAAAGCAACCCCAAACTTAGTGAAATGCATTGTGCAAAAACCACTAAAGGTATCTAATTTTCCAAGAAAATCATTTTTTTTTTTTTTTTTTATATTATTTTGATAACTTGGGTCAGATACAAACAAAACATTTTTCTTTAAGCTCAAAAGGGGTTAAACAACGGATAAGCAATGATAAGGGTGGCTAGAACAGGCTCAAGGTACCAAACAACTTGCCTCGTGTGTACATCACAACAATAAATCAATTAAAGAGAACATGCGCAAATTCTAGAGACATAGCTAAGTGTGGAATTCTCATAATCATCAAAAGAAATCAGTGTTTGGGCTCAAAATCTCACAGTTTTTGGCTGAATTAAACTATGGTCAATATTTGTGAGAGTCCCTAAGCCTTGCCTAAATCATCACTATGATGCATCCGAAACAATCAAAAACATCACAAATTCATATCACACATTTGGTCAACAATTTTGAATCTAAGATGATAGCCAAACAAATTTCAATAGTGTGAAGTTTTCAAAAAGACTAAAACATTCAAAGAAAACACAACGACTAGCTCAAGTACTTATTATAGACCAACATCAAGCATGCAACAAATTAAACAAAGGAATCATAATACACAGGCCAAAAAGAATCTATAGAGGAGAAGGACAGTAAAGGTGAATGGCACAAAACCTCAATCCTGCTCGGGCATGTTGTGATCATGATCAAAACGAGGCAGATTTCCAGGAAATTGCATTGATGAGGACCCTCCTTCATCTGGAAGGCCAGCTGCCCTCCTTTGGCGAATGTAGGTAGCACGGTTCCTTTCATGTGTAGCCGCCATGCTCCTAACTCTTTGATTGTGAGCTTCATCAAATTCATGCATTGTTGGATATCTCGGATAGAAATATGCCGGGACTTGCTCCCGGTAACGCATGGATGCTTGCCATAAAGCGGATGAAGTGTCATAGTGGTCCGCCATATCAATGCCCTGTTGGGTGCTCATGTCCATTTTCCACACCATGTCAGCAAGAACATTCACATCAAATTGCGGAGCTGGAAAACCCTCCATCTCCGGAGCCTGTGGCACTTCATGGTGCATCACGTTTTCAACATTCTCCTCCCTTTCTTCACCTCCTCCCTCCACCGTGTAATCCATTACATCATCCACATCAGCAAATGGAATGAATGTCTTCCCGAAAGTTTTTCTTCTCACATCTCTCATAAAAGCCGTAGTGACTTTTCTAGGCTCTTCCATTTGATCATCATCAAAAGTAGCAACATTTTGATCCAGACACAGTTTAGTGATCAAACAGAGATGTGTTAGACTATATGACCCGGGATCTTTCTGGATCATTGCAGACAAATCATCACTCAGAATTTTGCCCAAATCTATGTCTTCACCTAACAGAATAGCTTGAAGTGCTAGCCCTACATCCATAGGAATCTCAGAATTGTTCCCACTTGGCTCCACGTTATTTATCCAAAATTCAGCCCAAACCCGTGGAAAATCTAACAAATGAGCGGTTTTAAACCGCTGGGGTGGGAGCTGTCTGGATGGTCTCACCCACACACTTCCGGGTACAGTCAGCTGAGATTTTAGAGCCTCACGCTTATCTGATGCCATGGTTGCCCTATTCTCACGTCGATGATTCAGAACACAGAATTCAGGAACATTAAAATGAAATATCCTATTTATAGTTTCCGGGGAGTAGTCTACATCTACCCCGCGTACTTTAGCAATCCGTGGTGACGAATTTTTCACTCGCCATGCATTACTCAAAAATTCTAATGCTAAAGTACGATTTCCAGACCGAAGACAGAAATTAAACTCATACCAATGCCTGTTGCGGAATTCTGCTTCAATTAAGGGCAATGCTAGCACTTCATCCGTGAGACGCTTTTCAGGTTTGAAGTCCTTACTTTTGAGAGTCTGGTACCGATTGTAGGCCGTTGGACGAACAAAACGTGACCGAGGAATTTCAGTCACAACCGGCGTTGGAGGAGGTGGTGATTGCTCTCTAGGCGGTGATGGTGGAGGAGAAGGCGAAGGTGACGGTGTAGGAGTTCGGACTACTCTCCTTTTCTTCACCACTTTTGACCTTGATTTTGAAGACCCAACTTCAACTTCCTTGTCTTTTGAGGATTTTTTGAATATGTTCTTCATGGTGAGAAAGGTAAAGATTGAGAAGGGTAATGGTTTATGGGTGATTGATGGAAAAGATGAAAATTTATGGTGGTTTTGGATGAATTTTCGTGTAGGGTTTTGAAGGGTTTTTGATTTTGGGTTTTGGAAAAATTTGAAGAATTGGTTGTTGTTGATGATGGGTTTTGAAGAATAGAGTTGGATGGAAGAAATTTCGTGGGTTTGGTGTTATGGGTATGAGAGAGGTTGTTGTTTTAATGGAGTTTGAAGGATTTGGGAGGTTTAGGTTCAAGAGGGGTTTGAGAATTTAGGATGAAATTGATGAAAGATAATGGGTGAATTTGTTGTGGTTGTTGTTTTAATGAAGGATTTGTGTTGGGTTTGAAGGTTTGGATGGTGGTTAATGGAGAATTTGTGTGAGGAAGGAGATGAAGTTTGAGAGAAAGGATAAGGTTTGTTGAAGAAGATGAAGTTTGAGAGAAAGAATGAGGGTTTCATGTGTTTCTCCGCCTAAAACGTGACTTTTCCGCCCCAAACGGCACATTTTACGCCCCAAACGGCAAAACAGAGGGCAACCAACATTTTTCAGACTTTTTTACGCCCCAGGCGGAAACCCTTCCGCCTCAAACGGAAAAATAAATGACAGCCACTTTCTTCAGTATTTTTTACGCCCCAAACACCAACATTTCCGCCCCAAACGGCAAAACAGAGAGCAATGTTTTTTTCTTCAAACTTTTCCGCCCCAAACGGCACTTCTTACGCCCCAAACGGCACACAGAGAACAACCCACATTTTCCAGAATTTTTTTACGCCCCAGGCTCCATTTTTTCCGCCCCAAACGTAATTTCCTGGTTGTACACTTTTCACACTCCTCTTTTTTTTCAATTTGACCTGCAAAACACAAAAAATCAAAAGAAAAACTATTACGGTTAAATAAAACCTTGGGTTGCCTCCCAAGCAGCGCTACTTTTAGCGTCATTAGCTTGACGGTCTCGAAATCTCAAGGGTCTTCGAAAAGTACTGCCACCTTGTGGCGATTAAAATCTCCTCCCTTATAAAACTTGAGTCTTTGTCCATTTACTTTGAAAGATTTCTCCTCCTCTCCTGGTGTAAAAATTTCCACAGCCCCGTGTGGAAAAACTTCCTTAATGACAAACGGACCAGACCACCGAGACATCAGCTTACCCGGGAATAACCTTAAACGAGAATTGAACAACAAGACTTGCTGTCCTTTCTTAAACTCCTTTCTTACCAGCCCTTTATCGTGATACTTCTTTGTTCTTGCTTTAAAAATCACAGCATTTTCATATGCTTGCATCCGCCATTCTTCAAGTTCATTCAGCTTAAGCAATCTTTTCTCACCCGCAAGACCTGCATCAAAATTTAAAAATTTCACAGCCCAATATGCCTTGTGTTCTAGCTCAACCGGTAGGTGACATGCTTTGCCATAAACTAGTTGGTACGGAGAGAACCCCAAGTGTGTCTTGAACGCGGTTCTATAAGCCCAAAGTGTATCATTAAGCTTCATTGACCAGTCTTTTCTTGAAGTAGAAACCGTTTTCTCCAGAATTTGTTTCAATTGCCGGTTAGATACTTCAACTTGTCCACTTGTCTGAGGATGGTATGGAGTGGCCACCTTGTGCTTAACATTGTATTTCTCCAAGACATTCTCCAAGTATTTGTTACAAAAATGTTTGCCTCCATCACTAATGAGAATTCTAGGAACCCCAAACCGAGTAAAAATATTTTCTTTAAGAAACTTGACCACGGTATGAGAGTCATTTGCTTGGCAAGGAATAGCTTCCACCCATTTTGTAACATAATCTACACACACCAATATATGAAGGTTAGACCGTGAAGATGGAAAAGGTCCCATGAAATCAATCCCCCAACAATCAAAAGGTTCTACTTCGAGCATTTGGTTTAGAGGCATCTCATCCCGCTTTGAAACATTGCCGGTCCTCTGGCAATTATCACATCTTCTAGCAAACTCTACACAATCTGCAAACAGTGTCGGCCAAAAGAAACCACTTTGAAGCACCTTTGCTGCTGTTCGTGGACCGCTGTGATGACCACCATATGGAGAACTGTGGCAATGCCACATTATGCTTTGTGCCTCTTCCTCATCAACACATCTACGGATCAAGCCATCTTGCCCCACCTTAAATAGGTATGGATCATCCCAAAAATAGAAGTTAGCATCTCTAAAGAATTTCTTCTTTTGTTGATAGGAATAGTCCTCCGGGATTTCATTTCCTGCTTTGAAATTAGCCATGTCAGCAAACCAAGGCCTTTTAGAAACCATCAGCAATTTTTCATCCGGGAACTCTTCGTTAATGCACTTCTCTTTTGTGGTCACCATTGGATTTTCTAACCTTGACAAATGGTCCGCGACCACATTCTCCACACCTTTCTTGTCTTTTATCTCCAAATCAAATTCCTGCAAAAGTAGTACCCACCTCAAGAGTCTAGGCTTTGAGTCGCCTTTTGTGAGGAGGTACTTAAGTGCCGAGTGATCTGAAAAAACAACAACTTTCGATCCAATTAGATAAGAGCGAAATTTTTCCAAAGCAAATACTATTGCAAGCAACTCTTTTTCAGTAGTTGTGTAATTGATTTGGTTTTCATTCAAAACCTTGCTTGCATAATATATAGCATGGAAAAATTTCGCATGTCGTTGGCCAAGCACCGCTCCAACCGCATAATCACTTGCATCACACATTAATTCAAAAGGGAGATCCCAATTAGGTGCAACGATTATGGGCGCGGTGACCAACTTTTCTTTAATCACAACAAAAGCATTCAAACATTCATCATCAAATTTGAATTCATTTTCCTTCACGAGGAGGTTACTTAAGGGCTTAGCTATTTTGGAAAAGTCTTTTATGAAACGCCGATAGAAACCGGCATGTCCTAAGAAGCTTCTCACTCCCTTAACATTCACGGGAGGAGGCAATTCCTTAATAACCTCTATCTTTGCTTGGTCAACTTGAATGCCCTTTGAAGAGATTTTGTGTCCAAGCACAATACCTTCTTTAACCATAAAATGACATTTTTCCCAATTTAAAACTAAATTGGTACTTATGCATCTCTTCAATACGGCATTCAAATTGGCTAAACATTTATCAAAAGACTTACCAAACACAGAAAAATCATCCATAAATACCTCGATTGTGTCCTCCATCATATCAGCAAAAATAGATAGCATACACCGCTGGAATGTGGCCGGTGCGTTGCACAACCCGAAAGGCATCTTCCGGTAAGCGAATACTCCAAAAGGACAAGTAAAAGCTGTTTTCTCCTGATCCTCTGGGTCTACCACAATCTGATTGTACCCAGAATATCCATCCAAAAAGCAATAATAGGCCTGCCCTGCAAGCCTTTCCAACATTTGGTCCATGAATGGAAGAGGGAAGTGATCTTTTCTTGTTGCCGAGTTCAACCGCCTGTAGTCTATACACATCCGCCACCCAGTGACGGTGCGAGTGGGTATCAGTTCATTTTTTTCGTTTCTCACAACTGTCATACCACCTTTTTTCGGGACCACATGGACAGGACTAACCCACGCACTATCCGAGATTGGATAAATCATACCAGCTTCTAGAAGTTTAAGAACCTCTTTCTTCACCACTTCTTTCATGGTTGGATTTAGTCTTCTTTGAGGTTGCACCACAGGTTTGTATTCATCTTCCATTTTTATTTTATGCATACAGAATCCGGGACTAATCCCTTTCAAATCAGAGATGCTCCAACCCATGGCTTCTTTATTTTCTCGCAAGACTCTAGTTAGCTTCTCTGCTTCCAAAGAACTCAACCTGCTGCTTATGATTGCCGGTTGTGAAGCATCTTCTCCTAAGAAAACATATTTTAAGTGAGGGGGGAGCTCTTTCAACTCCGGAATAGTAACTTTTAAGTCCTCCTTACCACTAACTTTCTCTTCCACAGCATACACATTTTCAAAATCTTTTTGTGCTTCTTCTTCTTTACATGATTCAAGCTGACGGAGACAAATTTCAATCTCCTTGTCCCATTCCTCCTCCAAATCATCGATGGAATTAACAATTACTCTCTCTAAAGGTAAGGATGGTGTTTCTTCCACTAAGACATCTTCTACCACTTCCTCAATCACGTCAACCTTGTAACATTGTGGCTCATCATCATGGTGTTTCATAGCTTTGAACACGTTAAACATGACTTGTTCCCCATGTGTTCTCAACATAAGTTCTCCCATCTCAACATCAATCAATGCTCTTCCGGTAGCTAAGAATGGTCTACCCAACAACAATGGTTCTACATCTGCATCATCTTCCATATCAAGGATGACGAAATCCGCCGGGAAAACAAACTCCGCAACTCTTACCAACACATCATGTAGTATTCCGTAAGGATGTACAATAGAACGATCAGCTAAAGAGAGCTGCATCTTTGTGGGTTTTGCAACAGCTCCGGGTATCTTCTTCATCATTGACAATGGCATTAGGTTGATGCTAGCTCCTAAATCACATAGAGCTCGACCAACGGAGATGTTACCAATAGAACATGGGATAGTAAAACTTCCCGGATCTTTCTTCTTTTGAGGAAGCTTCTTTTGAATTATGGCGCTACATTCCTCTGTCATATCAACTGTGTCATCATCAAGAGGTTTCCTTTTCTTTGTCAAGAGATCTTTCATGAATTTGGCATAGACAGGCATTTGTTCCAACACTTCAGCAAAAGGAATGTTAATTTGGAGATCATGAAGCATCTTCATAAACTTTTTGAATTGTTGATGATCATTAGCCTTTGCCTTCTTCTTGCGCGGATATGGCAATTTAGCATGGACAGAACTTTCTTTTTCCTCTACACCCTTGCCTTTCTTTTCAACTAACTTCTCATCATTCTCTTTTTCAATTTTTTTCTCTTTCTCATCTTCAACTAACTCCTCTTTCTCACTCTCAATCATTTTCTCTAACTCATTCTCAACTTCTCCCTCATTCTCATGTTCAACTTCTCCCTCAACATTATTTTTTTCTTTCACTCCCTCAACACTAGGCTCACTCTTTTTCTTCGTTACAATCTCAGGTGAAGGAACCACTCTATTTCTCAAATTAATCGCCTTGCAACTTTCATTCCTCGGATTATCCTTTGTAGAACCTTCAAAACCATTATTTTGAGTAGCCGCGAATTGCCTTGACAATTGCCCAACTTGAGTTTCCAAGTTCTTAATTGAAGCTTCATGATTCTTGTTGGCAACATCTTGGTTGGCTTTCATTTGATCTTGGCTAACCTTCATAGCTTCGAAGTTCCCTTGAGTCACCTTTATGAATTGAGTAAGTGTATCCTCTAATTGAGAAGGTCTCCTTTGTTGAGAGTTTTGTGAAGAAGATTGTTGTTGAGATTGATTTGAGTTTTGATTTCCTCCCCAACCAAAGTTTGGATGATCTCTCCAACCTGGGTTATAAGTGTTTGAATATGGATCATACTTTGGGTTGTTCCTTTTGAAGTTGGCTAGGTACTTTGCCTCTTCTGACCCTTCAGGAAAACATTGGCCATTAGCATGCCCTTGTCCACAAAAATCACATTTCACTTCATTAGCTGCCATGACTGGCATTTGGGCATTAGGAGTGCTAGTGAGGTGTTTCAACACAGCTGCCATTTGAGAATTCATCAATGTAGATTGGGCCAAAAGAGCAGTTTGAGTATCAAGCTCTATCATGCCTGCCTTCTTCTTTGCACCACGATCATTTTCAACTCTGTACTCATTTTGAGCCATGGACTCCACCAACTCTCTAGCTTGAGTTTGATTTTTATTTTTCAAAGATCCACCTGCCGATGCATCTAGAAACATTCTAGTTTGAGCTCTCAATCCTTGTGTGAAATGCTGCATTTGAGTATGACTATCGAGCCCATGCTTAGGACACTTCTTCAGGCTCAGTTTGAATCTTTCCCAGGCATCATACAATGTTTCGGAGTCTCCTTGCTCAAAACTTGTAATGTCAGCTCTTCTTTCCAAATACTTGTGAATTGGAAAGTACCTATCCATGAACTTCATCTCTAGCTCTTGCCAAGTATTGATGGTGTTAGGTGGTATTGTGTCCAGCCAGTCTTTAGCTCTTCCAGTTAACGAGTACTTGAAAAGCCTTAATCTTTTATCTGATTCAGATACTCCTGGTGGGTCTGTATAGTCACAAGCTTCATAGAAATGCTCCAGGTGCAGATTTGGACATTGTGTTTCTGCCCCTGAGTATTGATTCTCTTTGAGGGCGCTGAGCACTGAATTCTTGATATCAAATGACACATGATTTCTCGGTTGGAAACCCAGATTGGCAAGCTCTCCATTGTTTCTTTGCCCATAGTCACCTAACATCCTCTCAGGCACAACTGGTGGAGGTGGTGGTGGATTTTCAGCCATGATGTTGGCTTCGTTGTCCGATGTGTTTGGACTAGAAACCGCTTCTTCACTACTTTCTTGTGCAACACCTGCTAACCGGGCAGCCTCTCGGGCTAACCGAACTGCTTTCCTGTTTGCTTTAGCTGTTTTCTCTATTTCAGGATCAAAGATTAGTTCTCTTGCTACTCTCCTACCTTGCATAAACAATCAGAAAATACCTTAAGAAGCAACTGCACTACACAAGAATGAAAATGAAAATAAAATTCAGAAATTATATATTTTTTTTTTTTATATATATTTATAATTAAAATAAACAAAAACTTAATCAATAAAACAATAAAATTTAAAAGTATGACTCAATTGCCTTGTTGATTTAATCAACAATCCCCGGCAACGGCGCCAAAAACTTGATGAAAATTTAGCAAGTGTACTAAATAGCCGTCAAGTAGTATAATAAAATCGTTCTTTCCGCAGGGATTGTTGTAAATCAATTGTAATTTGAAGACATACTCATGTAAATTGACATAAATTGTAAAAAGGGGGTTCTTGTTTGGTTTCAAGTTCAAACTTTTAAACTTTGGAATTGCTTTGGTGTTTAGATTGATGTAAGAAAAGCGATTGATCCTTATGGTTCATCTAATTACTATTTCTCTTGGTAATTTCATGTATGAGAACAAATTACTCAATTTAGTTTCATGATTAGATTAAACATAATTGATTATGCCCAATGTCTTGGTAACACAATCCTCTCCCTTGATCATCGATTCCTAATGTCTTAGGTAATCTATGATCAATTGAGGAATAAAAACTTTAATCCTTATAATCTCAATTAACAATCCAAAATATCTTAAGTGAAAGTCAATTGATCAATTATTCCTAGATCGATGATTCATTCCTATTTTCATAGTAAAACAAATAATTGAAATCATCATATAATTGGCCAAATCATATAAAGCATTAAGCATAAGGAATAATCAATAGAAACTAACTTCGTAATTCATTCATCATATCAAATGACAATCACATTGTTCAAGATCAAAAGTAATTAGAATCCCCTAAAGATCAATCATAAAGATTTAGCCAAACATGTTCAAATAAGAAATTACATTAAATAAAATGAAAGAAAGCATGATTACAAGAAGAATCTTGATGTGTTTCCACACTTGAATCCTTGCTTGGTCGCTCTTGATCCTCCAAAATCGCTCCAATAGCTGTTCTTTTTGCGTAAAAATTCGATACTGATCCAGATCTGATGTTTCCTTTTTATAAAAATGATCAAAAGTAACGTTTTCCGCCTGAGGCACAGAATTTCCGCCTCAGGCGTAAAGAATTACGTTTCAGGCACAGCTTTTTCCGCCTGAAACGGCAAAACAGAGAGCAATCTTGGTTCTTCAGTGAAATTTCCGCCCCAGGCGGAAAAACTTCCGTTTTAGGCGTAAAAATACTATACAATCCACCAATTTTCATTTGCTATCTTTCTTCGCATGTAGCTTCAAATCAATGTTTCATTCTTCATGATTTAGGTCAAAAACCTCTAAAAATACTTGAAAATGGTCTTTATTTCCATGTAATGACTAATGTCATCATATATGATCAAGAGCATGTGTTGAAATTTGTGGTATTGCAATGCTTGTGTTTGTGTTTTATGTAATGCATATGTGTGTGTGTGTTTGAACAACTTTTTGTATGTTCTCTTCTATTTTTGAGCAGGTTATCGGAAGACCTAAGGTTGAGTTAATGTTTGAGGCTCAAAAGCTACCAACAGAAGAAGAAATAATAGAAGAGTTCACATATCCCTTGCTTAACTAAAAGTAATAGGTAACTTATTGCAAGAGTGATTGTTTATACTTCCAGTTACCATGACATTGTTCCTCTTTGTATATGTTCCTTAGTCGACTCTAAATAGTTTTAAATGAATTTTCATTTGGAATTTGTATGTTGCAGTCGAATTGGCTTCTAGTGGGTTTGTTTCTAATTTTGTATGCTTGTAGTATATGTCTAAGGTTTGTAGAAGGAATAATTGTTTCTAAGTGAGTAAGATTTATACAAGATTTTATTTTTTTAGATTATTCCCTTGAAATTCTTTTATTAATGTGTTGATGGATTTATTTGGTCTTAATTGTTGGTGAACTTTAAGCTTGGTTATAGAAGGAAAACTTAATTAATGAACACATATGTTTTAAATGACTAATGTTATACAAGGATGCCTCGTATAATGGGTTCAGCTTCCAAAAAAAAAACGCAGGATTTAAAAAAAAAATGAAGATTTCAAAAAAAAAAAAAAGGATTTTTTTTTTTTTTAAAAAAAGTGAAGATTTCACATCTGTGGAAAGTTTAGGAAGATGTGAAAAGATGTACATTTTACATCTGGCGTAAGTCAGATGTAAAAAGCATAAACTTACTACATCTTGTACATCTACATCTGACCGGGTTCAGATGTAAAATGGGGTTTTGGCCAGATGTAAAAAGTGTTTTCTGTACTAGTGATGACTTTATGAATATCTCGAAAAGGTCATTAAATTTTACTCATATTAATCCTTTAAAAAATATTTTAGGGACTAAATTAAGAATAAATGGATAAACTTAAAGATCAAATTGATAGTAAGTATGTTGTAAAATATAAAGACTTAATTGACAGTAATTGGTTAAACATAAGCATCACTTTGACATTTTGATAAAGTAAGAGACCTTTTAAAATATTTGTAAAGTTAGAAATTTATTTAAAATATTTTACAAAATCATGAATTAATTTGATGGTTTACTCGAATTTTTACTCATAATTCAAGTTGAGTACAGAAATATCCATCAATTTAAAAATATTTGTAATAATACGTATGCTATAAAATAGTCAATATTTCTTTATATTTTAGAGTAATAAAAGTGTTTTTTGTTTGTTTGTTTGAATAAATATGTGTCGAAAAGTTTTTTTTTTTTTGGTAATGAAAAGTTATTTTCAATTAATAAGTAAAAATGTAAAAATTTAACTCATGGCAAGCTCTATTATGATGAGATTCTACTATGGATGCAAAACATCGAAAGTGAGAATGGATCCTCTCAATTTTGTTTTTCTCAATTTTTCTCAATTTTCACATCTCAACTATTAATCACTTTTTCTCCATTTCTTTTCAATTAAAATATTGCTTTACATTTATCATCCAATGGTCTATTGTTCCATATTATTTCCTCAATTTGTTTTTGAACTTGAGAGAATCATTTCTTATCGGAAGTTACTACAAGTGGAATATGTTGTAAAGAAGATTAAATTTTAACGCTTCAAAGTTTTTAAAGACACCTATTTTAAGATTCTAAAGACACCAAATAGATTAAGAAAACATCAAATTAATGTTGCTGAGTGGGTTTCTTTTTCCTTCTATGAGAGCTTGAATGGTGACATTTAATAATTAAATCAATGTAAAAATATTTGGTGAGATAAGTAAATATGCAAACAAAGAATGATAATGATCCTACCTTTGTTGGTGAGATAGGTAAATATGCAAACAAAGAATGATAATGATTCTACCTTCTTTGTTTGTTGGAGAGTCGTCCATTGTGCAGTTAAATTGTAGTTAGTAGATTAAGGTTGTGTGATTAAAATTATACGGCTCAATAGCTTTAATACAAGCTAAATACTAAATAGTGTCACATTAGCACTTGGTAAGAAGTTACATTTAAAAAGTTTTTTTTTAGAAATAGTATAGTCAACACAATAAAAATTTAAATTTTATTAGTTTTACTGCAAAACGTTTATCATTATTATTTATTAATTTCTTAACTAGTGTTTTGAAAACATTAGTTAGCAAGAGCTTGATAAAATGGTGTCTATTAGATCATATGATAAGACAACTCTAATTGCACCAAGGGCATATAATTATGGTGCCAAATGCATTTAATCCGGATCCTTATTAAACAAGTAAGAGTATGCTTATGAGCTCAACCAATGAAGGGAGTACAAATTGAAAATGAAGAATGATGGTTGATAATTAATAATCAATTACTCTTAAGACATTTGACAAACTATTAGAGTGTTCAAGTGCTAATTTAATCAACTGCTCCGTCTGTCTCAATATATAAGATCCACTTTGACCAAATATACTATACATTTATCTTGTTTTGACCATAGTTTTTTAATAACATATAGATGTAAATATTAGTATACGAGATATTGTTTGATTTGTCTTGTTGAGTATTTTCAAAATATCAAGTTTTTATAATTTTTACAAATAGACAATTAAAAATATTAGTGATCAAAATTGTTTATTAACATACGTGTAGTGGTCAATTAATTCTTATATTTTAGGATGGACGGAGTACTTGGTAAAATTGGCATTGTTAATTAATGGATAAAAAAGTGTGCAAATTGGATTAAGTTTGAACAAAAGTAAGATAGTGGTAAGGAATATAGTGAATGGATGTTGCTCCCCACTAGAAATGGAAGTCAATAGCTATAATGGTGGGCCATTGAATTTGAAATGAATGTTAAGTTTTGTGTGTGTGGTGAATTGGAACACACAATATGTCACTACTACTCCTACCTCTCAAAGTGTTGGTATTGCTCATGTGTGTGGGTCCGCACTATTTAAGCACTTCCTGCGCCGCGTTTAATTCTTTTGCTACCCTTATAAAGGCTCGTTGCACACAGTATTTCACTGTTTCAATAAATTGATAACCTATTTTATTTTTTTAAGGGTCTTGTTAACATGTTCATATAAGGTACATGATAAGATATCTTAATATAGAAATTTAATATTTAATGATACAATTTAAATATGTTAAGGCATATGTGCATATAAGGCATATAAGGCAATTGCTAACATTGTTAACATGTGCATATAAGGCACATGTTAGCAAAGTTAAAATGCACGAAGTCCTTGTTAACATGTGCATATAAGACACATGATAAGATATCTTAATATAGAAATTTAACATTTAATGATACAAGACATTTAATGCTTGAAAAGTTAAAATGCACAAATTCTAAAACATAATTTCTATTTTTACTACCTTAACATGTGTCATATCTATTATTTATATATTTAGGAGTTTCTCTCTTTTGATCACTTTTCACATGTGGCATCCTCTCATTTATCATAATCCATGTGGCAACTTGTGAGAACATCTTTTCTTATGTGGCAACCTTTGAGAAGCGTTAAAATTTAATCTTGTTTACAACATATTCCACTTGTAGTAACTTCCGATAAGAAATGATTCTCTCAAGTTCAAAAACAAATTGAGGAAATAATGTGGAACAATAGACCATTGGATGATAAATGTAAAGCAATATTTTAATTGAAAAGAAATGGAGAAAAGGTGATTAATAGTTGAGATGTGAAAATTGAGAAAAATTGAGGAAAACAAAATTGAGAGGATCCATTCTCACTTTCGATGTTTTGCATCCATAGTAGAATCTCATCATAATAGAGCTTGCCATGAGTTAAATTTTTACATTTTTACTTATTAATTGAAAATAACTTTTCATTACCAAAAAAAAAAAAAACTTTTCGACACATATTTATTCAAACAAACAAACAAAAAACACTTTTATTACTCTAAAATATAAAGAAATATTGACTATTTTATAGCATACGTATTATTACAAATATTTTTAAATTGATGGATATTTCTGTACTCAACTTGAATTGTGAGTAAAAATTCGAGTAAACCATCAAATTAATTCATGATTTTGTAAAATATTTTAAATAAATTTCTAACTTTACAAATATTTTAAAAGGTCTCTTACTTTATCAAAATGTCAAAGTGATGCTTATGTTTAACCAATTACCGTCAATTAAGTCTTTATATTTTACAACATACTTACTATCAATTTGATCTTTAACTTTATCCATTTATTCTTAATTTAGTCCCTAAAATATTTTTTAAAGGATTAATATGAGTAAAATTTAATGACTTTTGAGAATGTCTTATAGAGTTAGAGACTAGTTTGAGAATGTCTTAATTTTATATTATTTTATATTTAAAAAATTCATATTTTAAATAGATTTTATTTAGAGAGTTCCGGTATTCAACAATTAATATAGATTATAATTTCTTGTTAAAAAAAATTATAGATTATAATTTCTAGTGACATTTTAATTGTATTAGAAATAATTTGTCATGAGTGTGATTATTATTTATGAGTTTAATTGTTTTACACTTTCGGTGTAAAGATTTTTTACACACGCATTAAATGATCGTTGCCACATCATTTATTGAATATGACACATCATATGTTTTTAAATACCATGTATGATGTGTTTGATATATTACTGGACGCATGTGTAAAATAATTTTACACTGATAGTGCATACAAATTAAATTCTATTACTTATATGTGAGACAGGGCCGGTCCCGAGTATTTGGAGGCCCTGTTTGAAAATTAAAAATGAATCTTTAATAAAAATATAATTTTTTTTAAAAAGTCATTCTCTATTTAAATTGTAAATAACATAAAAAATAGTCATCATAGTAAATAACATGTAAAACCAACATATTTTAATCAATAACATTAAAATACATTTTCAATCTAATATCATTATCAACTTTACATTTCCTTCGAAAAAAAAAACTTTCTTGTAATGTTGCTTCGTTTTTTACAATAAACCGCAAGTTACTTATAAAATTAAAAATGTGTCTATTAAATTTTCTTTTTCTTGAGTAATAAAATATTTTTTGTAATAACAAGTCATTAATTTTTTTTACATATATAAATTTTTTAATAAACCGATATAAACAATCGGAGGCCCCTAAATGTTTGAAGCCCTGCGCGGTGGCACACTTTGCACACCCACAGGGGCCAGCCCTGATGTGAGACCGAAGTGAATATTCGGGAAAAAAGTAGTATAAAGAACACATAGTTATAGATGTTTAAATTAATTATTTAAATTCTTTTCAATTTTTGGTTTTCACCATCAATATCCGGTCCACTAGATCACCTAGTCTAGTTCGGGACTCAATTCTTTCATCGATTGCAATCCCCTTCCGATCGCAATTGTGGGATGATTGAACTATATTTCTCCTTACCAAGTCCAATAATAACAATCATCAATGGACCAACTAATGATTGGTAAATTAATTAACCAGTTTATACAATATCATAAATTACTCTCGATAAAAAAAAATATTGCCATAAAAAAATCATAAATTACATTTAATTGAATACATCTATCAAATAATCATCAATACTTTATACAATTTAATTTCATAAACTATACTTTTAGTTCAAAAAAAAATAAATTACTTTTAGTTGAGTATTTTTATTTCAACTTCAACTCCAGCTCAAATTAAATACATTCGTACTTCTTTTTTTGAGCAAAAAATACATCCGTACTTATTCAGTTATTTGTATAAAATTACTTTAAAGCAAGTAAACGTTACATAATTAATGAAACAAACAAAAAAAGGTAAACGATGCATAGTAATTAATTAAATTTAAAAGGCATTCAACTGAGAAGGTGAATAAATAATTAAAATCTAAATAGTCATAATCCAGAAGAAATGTAGCTTATTATTATTACAAAGAAAAATAGTATGAAATGTAGAAAGAGTCATAGTCAAAAATAAATAAATGTAGAGAGTCTTAATTAATCCAGATCAAACATGCAATTGCAAAATGACTTCATTGAATGTTAACTATAGTGTAAATAGAAAAATACAAAAGGAAACGTACACTTTAATTTGTTTTTCATGTGATTAAACACTGTATACAAATAATAGAATTCACAAACACAAAATTAAAAAAATAATTAAAATTCTCCATTTTGTACTGAGAAAAAAATGTCCACAACGCCGCAACACGAAAATGAAAAGAAAAAAAAATTAAAAATCAAATCACCGTGTCACATGGAATTGTCAACGAAATCAACGGTTATGGTTGACTCTTCCAAAATCTGCAAGCTTCCTGGAACGGTTCGCACAAAACGACGCCGCTGCGGAGAGGTTTGGCTTCACCGCCGCAGTCCTAACGTCCGCCGCCGCAGACATCTCCGGAGGTAATCCTTTATTGTTCCATCTCCGGTTTGGACTTGCCCGAACCAAAGGACTCATGCAAAAAATACCCGAACTTGACGCGGTTTTCCCGTGGCCGAACCTTGAACGCCGTGCTGCCGAAGGAGCATTTAGCGACGGCGTTCTCCGCCACCAAGGAGAAGACTCCGACGAGTAACCACTACCAGACGGACACTGATCGCAATCATCAACATATTCCTCTGTTCTCACCGGCGACATTCCACGATCCGATTGACGGTATCTCCGCCGTGGTCGAACAGAAAAATCCTCCGTCATCCCGGTCCGTTCCTGATTCTTCCGACGAGCAGGAAAAATTGAAGACAACCACGAAGGAGACACTGATGAAGAAGGTTCACAAGACGGATCAGATTGAATTTTCTCCGATCTGGTCCTAAATAGATTCGAAAATTTCCAAAACTTGCTCAATCGCTTCTTCAACGACCTAGGATTAGAATTCAAAGCACAATCGCCGCCGTAGAAATTGGGACCGAGCTGCGGAGTACTATTAAAAAGCCTTTCACGACGGTCACCATGGCCGTTACACGCGGTGGCGTAATCAGATTTCCGGCGAGATACGTAAGGAGAAACAGAGCGTGGAAATATTAACGGAGGCGGAAGATTGGTTTCAGAGCTTCTAGAACATTCATCAGAATCGTCGTGTGAGGTGATTCTCGTTAATTGGGCTTGGGCTTGAGCCTGGGCTGCAATTAAGAGTATGAGGCGTTCTCTTAAACAAGTCGAACAAACACCGACGGTGCTGCTGAAATCAGTTATATGTTTCTTGCACCTCATGTTACATACGACGCCGTTTCGCGTGTTTGTTGAATAACTAACAGCATGAGAAAAGAGATCTGATGAAGAAATAAAAGGTTGCTTTGTCTTGTTTGTTACTAAAAAAAAAAATTAAGAGAAAGAGAAAGGGTTTGTTGGGAGTGATGAGTGTTGGTTGGTACTAATAGTAATGGAATGGAAGAATCTATAATAAATTTGGAGAGAGAGAGAGAGAGAGAGAGAGAGAGAGAGAGAGAGAGAGAGAGGTTTAGAGAGAGGACAGATGGGGAAAAGGTACGTGCTGGATTGGATTACATAAGATTTGGAATTTGGAACACAATGAATCATACAGTACATGATCATATGCTTAGGTAGTTGATCGTGTAGACCAGAAAGATGCGACCTCGCCGGCGTTTGACGGTGGTTGCGAGCGTTTGAGACCCCTGTTGGAGCGGAGGGGGGTTGTGTACCTGCAGGCACTCCGACGCTCAAGTCAGTATGTGTGTAAGGTTTTCTTAGCTATCAAAATGCGTACCTTGCAAATGAAGTGGAGATGCATATATATAGCCCCCAGCGCTGGGCTAAGGCCCTTGATGGCATTAATGGCCATCAAGTGGCTGCCGGAAAACGGCTTGGAGGCCTTGATGTGCAGTAAATGCTCATCATTCCGGTTTACGGCCGTTACAATACGCAAGGGTATCTGACCGTTAGGACGTGCTCGGATGGTATGTGTGTTCGACACCCTCTGATGCTCGAGCTCTAAGCTCGGCCCAGAACAGTAGTAATTGAGTTCCGTCAGCATTAGGCTATGGAGATAGTACTAATACTATTTATCCATTTTTTACTCTAAGGATAATAGAGACGTTGGTCCAAAGAAAGCTACGGATTAGGTAAAAAATATTGACCACAACAAAACACATCTTAAGAGTTAAGGATGTACGGAATAGAAATTAGATTTAACTGAGTTGTAGTAAGAATTACAACTATCAGATCTGATTATGAATTAAGGAAAGACATTATAAGCTAGCTCTATTGTGAAAGACTTGAGTGAACAAGTTATCAATAGTATTATAATAAGGAAAATGCTAACTAGTGCTCCTGGGACATTGGTTAAGGAGTTAAATAAGGTATGAATGTATTGGAAATTGTGTAATTTACTTTTTATAAGTATAAAAAATGTTCTTTTCAATACAAAAATTACTTCTTTTTGTATCCTTAACTAGTGTACCGGGGGTACTGGTTAGCATGACCCTTATAATAAATACAAATTTTATAAAATTAATCGTTGAATTAAAAGTTTATGTTGTATCATACTCATCAAAACTAACGGTTTATGAGTTTTAATTAAATGAATGAATTTATTTATTTTATTCTTTGATCTCAAGTGTGTGAGAACATTACACATATATAATAATCATTATGGACCTAGAGACAAAGCCCATTTAACAACCCAAATAAAAGATCACTAATAATATAAATATTATAGGCTTAAATGCACTTTTGATTTCCCTATTTTCAAAAAAATGAAGTTTTGGTCCCCCTATTTTAAAAACCAACTTTTTAGTCCCCCAATTTTAACTTTTTTTGAGTTTTGATCCCCCATCCCATTTTAAGACTAATTTTGTTGATGTGGCATTGCCATTAATGCATATCGTCCACGTGGACAAATTTAATATCCATGTCATTATTTATTTTTAATTCAATAAAATTTATTTTATAAAATATTTTAATTATTAAAATTATAGTATTTTTTAAAAAGAAATCAATCAAAAAATAATTTAAAAACATCAAAAATCACACCAAATAATCCATAGTCCCCATTATCATCATCCACTTATCCAGTTATACTGCTCTTCTAACCAACCCAGAAAACAAAATAATCACGTTTCATCATCACCATCATCATCGTAAACTCATCACAATAAAAAATCCCAAAATCCACAACCTCTAATTTATTAAACCTAAGAAAAAACAAACAATCACAATATGGACATGGTTCTCTCTGATTCAAATCAAACTATTGCGTATTGAAAGCAAGTTTTGTGTTTCAAGAACCTCCAACTTTCATCATCATCCAACTTTATATAAAACCAATCTAGAATTCAACTTCAAACTTAAAACAATTTCTGGGTTTTCATTCAAACTCATCCAAAGTCATAGATAGTTTAAATAGTATGAGTAATTTCTATTGAATCACAAAATCATCTCTAATTTCTTTTCATTTTTAAAAATC
This sequence comes from Trifolium pratense, assembly GCF_020283565.1. Taxonomy (NCBI): domain Eukaryota; kingdom Viridiplantae; phylum Streptophyta; class Magnoliopsida; order Fabales; family Fabaceae; genus Trifolium; species Trifolium pratense. The sequence goes on along the minus strand of NC_060064.1, from coordinate 42,400,394 downwards.
CAGAAATTATTGAGTTTGAACGGAAATTCCATAGGATTGGTGAAATCCATAAGGAAGCATTCTCTCTGATGGTGAATAAAATTCTACCAGTTGAAGGTTTGATAATTAGGGTTTCATATTTTATAAGATTTAACAATTATTATTTCAGTTGAATATATAATTCTAATAATTAAAATATTTTATAAATAAAGTTTTATTGAATTTAAAAATATATAATAATGACATGGATATTAAATTTGTCTACATGAATGTTGCCACATCATTAGTTACAAGGCCACATCAACAAAATTAACCCCAAAATGGGATGGGGATCAAAACTCAAAAACAATGAAAATAGGGGGACTAAAAAACTGATTTTTAAAATAGGGGGACCAAAACTTCATTTTTTTGAAAATAAGAGGACCAAAAGTGTATTTAAGCCAATATTATATTACTAATATCTAAATTATTTCATTAACTAGAATATGATCTTCTAAGTGGTGAATTCTAGTACTTAGTAGAGTAAGGAAAGAAGAGAAATAGCTATAAGCGAAAATTAGAAGTTAAAATTTAATTAGTAAAGGCAACGTGATAAAAAAAAATAGAGTTTTTAGTGAAAAATAAGGAAGTGGGGTGCAAACAGTAGAGCTTTAGGAAACTGGGCAGAAAAGGGGGTAAGAGTAGCAAGCCTATTTAGTATTTTAGTGAATTGGTCTAAGGGGGTGTATAGAAGGAAATTCAAATAAGGAAGTGCAACTAGGAAAGATTTTTTAGGAATTAGTTTTGAAACAAAATCTTAGAGCATTCACAATGGAAAACTCTAATTTTGAGTACTTAACTGGGTCTTGCGTAGACACATCACTTATTTATTATTTTTTAATAATAGTACCCAATAGGTACTCAACTCCTCCAACATAGCAGCACTTCTTAAAAAGTTCTAAATGAGTCTCATCAATAATTTCACATCAATTCGAAAATGTGTGTGGGTCCCATAAAAAAATTAATCTAAAGTAAGGTGGGTCCAAGAGGAAAGAGATGATTCTTATGTGAGAAGTGATACCTAATAAGTACCATGAGTACCTAATAGGTACTACATCATTGGAGATGATACGAGGAAAATAAAGATAGGAATCATATTTGAAAACATAAGAAATCCATACAACTCCACTAATTATTATGTCAAAAGACTTGCACGCACTTTGTGTGTTTTTATTTATACAAATTTATATTCAATTTTCTTTAATCAAAATTGTCCATTGAGCTTCTAGTCAAAAAAAAAATTAAATTGTCCATTGAGCTAAGCTCATAGACAACACATTTATTTATTTTAAGTAAAATCTTTTATCCACTAGTTTTTCTAAAATGGTTTTATACAGACACTACAAGAAATCCTTGATTAATTAAGAATAGATATTACAAATAATATATATATGACATACATCTAAAAATAAAAATTAATCTATACTTGTGTGTTGCTCATTTAGTGCATCTTGTTCTTGTGCCAATGAATTGTCCCTATCTTGAGCACACAAAAAAAAAAACTCTCTGCCTTTGAATAAAAAGTACTATATTGTTTTGTGGGCATAGAATGAATCTTTAGTTGAATGTTGAATCTTTCTAGTCTTATTAGTTATTACCGTTTTTCTTTTCCATATTTGAACTTCTATTTCAAAATTTGGATTATAAAGCTTTGACTCTCTTATTTGATTGTAATTTTATTAGTGGGTGATTATTTGGATGATTAATTAACTAATGGATGGAAAGTGTGAGTGCCGTATGTATGGTGCCTTGATTTAGTTAATATGGAGTCAAACTTTGCCTTTCGTCATAGTGAGCCAATCAATTATCATTTCCTTTATTAGCCTTAGCATACTCATACATTATATGACCGTTACTCTCTTCTTCTCTTTTCCATGCACTCATACCAGACTGTGGGGAGTGGGGACTAAGGAGTTCCTTTTTCTTTTGGCATATATGTGGCGCAACCTTTATCTTAAAAATTTTAAATACACCCAACAATTCTTGTCAAAATAAAAAATCCTAACAATTAAGTTTTTAATTAAAATAATAGTAAATCGTTGGAATCACACTGAATCATTGTAATTTTGATTAAAGTTATATATAGTAGTAGCATTAAATTTAGGAGAAAACTAATATGTACCCTAAGAATACATGTTAAATGACACATGTTAAAAAACTTAATATAGAAAATTGTCCATAAAAGACATGCATTCAACATTTTAAAAATCAAAATCTGACTTTTTTTATGCAAAACTTCCACTTTTAAATTCATTAACATGTGTCTTTATGACACATGTTAACAAAACCCTTAAATTTAAAGTCAATTGATATGCCTTAAAATTTTTAGTAAAAGAATTGATGTTCATCTCACTTGTATGATTGCTCTTAAGGTCAATGATATGTTCCCCCGAGCCAATGTTTTAAAAATTTGACTGGATCGGGCGATTTGAACTGGGAACTTGAGGTGCCACCAGTCTAGTTTGATTGTTGGATCATATATGTTATTGAATCGGAGCGAATCGGCTAAAACCAACAAAGACCGATAAATCGGCGGTTTTTTAAAACTGGCGAGTTCAATGCTTATTAATTTTATTTTTTCAAAAAAACAAAAAAGGCGTTGTTTTTTAAAAAAATTGAAAGAAAAATAAAATAAAATTGAAGTTAGAAAGTGAGATAGTGAAACTAAGAACGAATATAAGAGTTAGACTTTGTTCAAAATTTATTTGGTTTATTCAACTAAGTTATCCGGTTTAGTCATGTATTCGACCTGTGATCTAGTGGTTCGACACCCAGTACCCTCATTGGTTCAATAGTCGGTCAAGTTTTTAAAATGTTTTCCTGGGCTTCCCCCTCATGGCCATTAGTGATTTCAGACTCAATGGTTCGATGAAGGATTTGAGCGGCTCATTGTATTGAAAGTATTCCTGACAAATGTGGTCAGGTGGCGTGTCTCGTTTAGCAGTGGCAATGGCATTGCAATTGTATGGATGAAAAAGTTTATGCTTGAGGGGGAACATAATGAATTGATAATTCACACAAGAAGATTGTTGTAACAAGTGTGATGTGAATTAAGTCTCACATTGCTTGAAAAAGTGGAGGTTGAGTACTTTATAAGTGAGATGATCTATATACTTAATGGCTTAGAATTTATGGTATAAATGTGGTGTCTATAAATCACTTATAAAGTTGTTTTGAGCTCAATGTAAATAGTCTATCATCTGCTTCGTCATGATCCAACACTAACTTATTTTACACATATTTAACCTTAATTATTCCTAAAAAAAAAAAGATTATGTGAAATTAGTGACGGAAATATTTTCTCGCAAATATATCCGTCATAAAATCCCTCACTGTTAGTGACGGAAATTGGCTCTCAAATTAAATTTTGGTCTACCATTAGTGACGGATATGCTGCTTGTGACAGATAAAAACCGTCGCAAACTGTGATGAGTGTAAAATTCCCTCACAAATATTTTGCGTCGCTCGTTTTCTTTAGGGATTTTGTTGATTTAGTGACGGATTTATTCCCTCTCTAGTTTTGATTTTTCTTGTAGTGATTGATGTGTATATAATACTAAACTATCCTTAAATGTTGTAAATTATATTTTGACATAGAGGTAAAAAATTTCAAAGAAAATTAAAATACTTTTATTTAGCTATTTTGTTGTTAACAAAAGCAACTTAAATAGTTCGTTATTGTATCTTAGATTCGTAAAACACTCAAAATTAATTTTTATATAAAATTAAAATACTTCTTTTGACAAGAAATAAGTTTTCGAGTACTAGTAGTACTACTACAATTTTGTAAATAAATACAATCACATTACATATAATTTTGTTTAAAATTCCACACCTAAAGGAATTTTATTTTTGACTTATATACCTAATGGATTTTTTCTTGGTAGATCATACCCAAAGTTTGGAAAATTTATAACCTATTATTAGAGTTAGATTGTGGCGTATTGTGGGGGTTGACAAATTATGGCGTGAATGAAGCTTTCACACGATGATTTAATGTTGGATCAAAGAAAAACAAATTGGATTCCCACATTCTGCGAAAATAGGTATGAGGTTCATTGACGAGGGAAACTTGTGTCCAATTAATTCATCTACCTAACCTTTTCCTTCAAGAGTACTCCCAATAAATATTTCAATAAAAAACTCAACGTATTAAATGTCGGTTTTAAAGAAATTTTTTGTTTTTACTTTTTATAGTTTAAGACCCTATTTGACAAAAAAAAAAATAGTGGTTAGTACTGTAGTTGATAAGCTAAATTTATAGTACTAATAGATGAATGATTTATAATGAATAATTTATAAATTTATAGTGTTTAGTAAGATCGGCGGTCAAACTAATTATGAAAATGAGATAAATAATGTTTTAACTAATACTTCATTTACTTTTCAAATAAAATGAAATAAATAAAATTGAAAGAAAAATTGATAAATTGTAAGTTGGTAAAAATAAAGTATACTCAAAATATAAATCAATTTTAATCCGAAGAAAATATAAATCAAATATCCAAAAAAACTACTCATAAAAAAATTTGTTATGTTATTATCATGATTATTATACTTTTGAGGGTTAAATAAGTTTTCAGACCTTATAAGTACTATATTTCAATTTTAATCTCTTTAAAAAATTTTAGCAAGTTTTGGTCTTTTCGAATATTTTTATCACGACATTTGTCCTATTTTTAAGTCCTATTTACATTTTTAAGTCCTATTTTATCACGACATTTGTCCTATTTCACATTTTTTTTAATTAGTTCTTGTATTTATGATTGTAATATTATATAAATCTCTCTCACAAAAATTTATAATTTTTTAACAAAAAATTGAATAAACATGAATTTTTATACACTAAAAATTGTGGTGTCCTTATTTACACGCACACCCCTTCATCTCTTCAATTTTCTCACCTTTTCCTCACCGTCTTATCCCTCCACCGCTGTTGCTTAGATCACCGCCTAATCCAAATATGTCCTTTCAAGATGTCGTCGGAGGATTGATGGAGATGAAGTCTACTTTATCCCTGATGTCTAGATGCTCTTCAACTTATCAAAAAAAAAAAGACTAAAACTCTATTTTAAATAAAAATTTAAGTACCTTTTTCTAAAAAAAAAATAATATTTGAATGTTTTGACAAAATAAATAACACAATTTAAAACATTTAATATACATTATTAAATAATAGAACATATTAGAAGGGATGCTTAAAAAAGTAATTTAAAAAGGACATTTGAATTATTAAGAATAGGAAAAAAACAACTAGCAGAAAATGTTCCGGGAGTTTGAGATACAGGAGGTTTATAACCCCCGCAAATTAAATAGTAGTGGGCGAATTTTGTGAAAGAAATACACATAATATTTAGTGGGGGTTTGAAACTGCCGCTACTATTGTATAAACCTCCGCTCATTAGGATACCCCATGAAAAAAAATTAAATTTTGGAGGCGGGCCATGGTCATGTGAATGTGCAGCGCCGCCCTTGCGAGGTTGGATATATAGTAGAAGAGATAATGGACAACTAAATTTTAAATATTTATAGAGAAATACATATATTTAATTTTTGGGTAAATGATCATTTACCCCCTGCAAAATAAACAAATTTTCATTTACCCCCTGCACAGATTTTTTTTCTGTTTACCCCCTTGCAAAAAATAGATTCCCTCATTTCGCCCCCTGGGTGTACAGCAGGACAAGTGACTATGCAAACCTGTTGACGTGGCTTGTACATGTGGAAAAAATCATTTATATTTATTTTTTAAATTCCACGTCAGATAATATTTTTTTTAAAAAAAATAATAATTTTTTTCCTACAAAATAAAAAAAAAAAATCTGTTTTTTTTCCCCAAATTTTTTTAAAAAAATCCTACAAAAAAAATTAATTTTTTTTTCATACAAATGATTTTAAAAAACTTTCCAACAAAAAAAAATTTCCTCCCAAAATAAAAAAAAAAAAGAATTTTCTTATTTTTCTCCCAAAATAAAGATTTACTCCGAAATAAAGTTTATTTCCGAAATAAAAATTTTAATGATTTATTTTCAAACTTTTTGAATTAAAAAAAACATAATCTTTATTTTTTAAAAACAAAACTTTATTTTTTGTTATTCTCTTTGAATTAAAAAAAATAGAAAAAGATTTTCAAAAAAAATATAAAATAGGAAAACAAGTTTTATTGGTGTTTTCCTCTTCTATCAAAACCATTTGCCCTAAAACTAGAAAATTATAAAGAAGCAGAAGACAATATAATGATGTAGAAGATGATTTCGGCGATTGAAGAAGACGACGACAAATACAATCATGACGGTGGAAGCAAACGGTTACGGCGAAGATTCTGTTTTTTTTTAATTCAAAAAGATTTGAAAATAAATCTTTATTTTTGGAGTAAAATAAGAAAATTCGTTTTTTATTTTATTTTAGGAAAAAAATACTCAATAATTTTGTACGAAAAAAAATTATTTCTGGGAAATTTTTTTTAAAATTTTGAAAGAAAAAAAAACAAAATTCGTTTTTTAAATTTTGTAGGAAAAAATTTTTTTAATTTTTTTTTTGAAAAAAATATTATCTGACGTGAAATTTAAAAATAAATATAAATGATTTTTTTCCATGTGTACAAGCCACGTCAGCAAATTTGCACAGTCACTTGTCCTGCTGTACACCCAGGGGGCGAAATGAGAGAATCTATATTTTGCAAGGGGGTAAACAGAAAAAAAAATCTGTGCAGGGGGGGTAAACGAAAATTTCCTTATTTTGCAGGGGGTAAATGATCATTTACCCTTATTTTTATAAAAAAAATGATTTTTTTCTAAAATAAGCTATAACATATATATATATATGGGGTTTCTAATTTACAACCACCTAAAAACATTAAGGTGTAAATTAGCAATGCGCACCTTTTCACTTTGGACAAAAAAACCCTTGACATTTTATTATTTTACACTAGAAAATTGATGATTAATTAGGTAAATTTTATTAATTGTTGCACACCCATTTACTAATTTACGACCACATAATTATAAACATATGCAACTAAGTAAACAACTTAGAAAATCCAAAAAGACAACTTGATACAATCCAAACATAAATTTATAATTTTGTCATAGAAACTTTTCCAGTTTTTTTCTTCTTCTTATAAAGCCACTAAAATTAATTATTTTTACTAGTAATTAGTAAATCACTAATCATTGCATATAAAAAAAAAAAGTCACCGATCCTTGTTGTACCAAAAGAAAAACACTGATCCAGTATCATAATTAAAATTTAACCAAAGGATGAAACTTTTCAAAAAAAAATTCGTTGTAAAGCCGATTTTTTTTTTCTACCCCAACAATTTTCTATCTACCCTAATATTTTTTCCAATATTCCCATTATACCCTTATCAAATTTAAATATATTTTATTATTTTTCACTTTGTTAGTTTGTAACTTTTGTGGTAGACTGTTTACACTCATCACCAGTGTTCCGGTACGTTTTTTTTCTTTCAGGTTTGTCGAATTTACCGGAACTCTTTTTCAAAGTTTTCCGGTTTGTTAAATTTCCAGTTTATTACCGGAACACTTTTCAAAATCGTTCCGGTATTACAATTTTCCAGAAACGGTTGTGTGGTATACCGAAACACTTATAAGTGTTCCGGTATACAAAAGGTGTTCCGGTATATAACAAAGCGTTCCGGTATACATAAACGTGTTTTGTTGTATACCGGAACACTTTTCAAAGTATTCCGGTATACAAAAAAGTGTTCCAGTATACAACAAAGTGTTCCGGTATACAAAAAAAGTGTTCCGGTGTGTTGAACAAGTTGTAAAAAGTGTTCTGGTACATTAAAAGTGTTCCGGTATAGCATAGCAGTTTTATTAATTTTATTTTTCTTTATTTTTTTTAAACAGATATGGCTCAAATCGGCAATACAAGTCAAATATTAGTAGATACTACAAATGTTTTTACAACTGGTCAAAAATTTGCTACACCGGATGTTGTTCTCACATGGGCTCGAGATGTTGGAGATGCCAACAAAGTCAGTATTATCATTACTCGGTCAGATAAAAAGAACGGAATAAGAGGTAGAAATGACAAGTTGGTTTTAGGTTGTGATAAAGGTGGAAAGTATGACTCTTCAGAAAGTTCCACGACAACTGCATCGAAAAAATGTAACTGTCCATTTAAAATTAGAGCTGCACCTTCAACAGATGGTTCAGGATAGAAATTTCAGGTTATTCATGGAGTTCAAAACCACGGGATACCTGACCAATATCATGGTCATCCTCGCAAGGCACATTTAACCGCAGATGAAAACAAACGTGTTCAAGATTTGACAAAGCGTAAAGTAGCACCAAGACACATTGTTTTAGATTTGAAAGATCAAAATCCAGAGTCTGTTGTTGATGCCACACTTGTATATAGGAAAAGACACATGATGCAAATACAGGAAAGAGGCTCCAGAACAGAGCTGCAACACTTGCTGCAGTTGTTAGATGATGCAAAATATGTCAGCTGTAATAGAAGAAAAGATGATGACTCCGATGTTTTGAGTGATATTTTTTGGGCGCATCCAGATTCAATCAAGTTGTTGAACTTGTTTCCCATTGTTTTGGTTATGGACTGCACATACAAAACTAACAAATATAGACAGCCACTGCTTGAAATTACTGGCATAACGTCAACTAACATGACATTTGCTGTTGGATTTGCTTACATGGAATCTGAGAAGACGAACAATTATCATTGGGCGTTAGGTAAGTTGAAGGAATTGATTACTAAGTAAGATATATTTCCTAGAGTAATTTTGACTGATAGGGAGTTTGCTTTAATGAATGCAATTAAAGATATATTTCCACATACTACTAATATGCTTTGTACGTGGCACATAATCAAAAATGTTAATGCGAGATGCTCTGTGCATATACCTAAGGATATGCGACAAAAGGTGAAAAATTTGTGGAGAGATGTTGTTGAAAGTCCGGATGAGGTGGAGTATCAGCAGCGGTTGAATGCGTTTCAGCAAGCATGTGTTAATTCAAGCAAGTTTGTCGAATATATCAATAACACCTGGTTGGCCCCTCATAAAGAACAAGCAAATCTACCACATGTAGACAAAACCCTAAACATCGGTAGATATTTTGCATCCACGCGTGTAAAACTCTTGTCAGTGCAAATGGTACAGCCGACCAACAACAACAAATACGACCTAGAAGCACAATCATAATTCTTAACTTCACACTGCCTTATGTAGTTATCAAATAGCCATTGTTGAGAAAAATATCCACCTCGCTGCTTTCTTGTCTCTCTGGCCGCATACTGAAGATTGACACCCAACAAATCAGTTGCAAGTGCCGCAGCTTCTTCCTCTGTGAAGGATGACGGTGTGTAAAAGTCACCCCTAATCGGAATATGCAACAAACAGGCAACATCATCCAGTGTAATTGTCATTTCACCGAATGGCATGTGAAATGACGATGTCTCAAGGTGTCATCTCTCAACAAATGCGGATATAAGATTCGGATCAACCTTGTTCAAACTGGTCCGCTCAAGTGGACTCAACCCAGATGCAGTCATCCAACCTTCAACATATCGTGGATGTTGATCAGGAACCCATTCGGCCAGTTTGCCACCGAGAGATGCTATCTTTAATTCAATTCTTGGTCCATGACGTTCCTACATTATATGACAAAGGATTGTAAATAAGTTTATCACAATTACAACTTTTTTGGTCATATTATGGGTGACAGAAACCAGAGAATAGCGTAGTAATTAAGTGAACAAAACAAAACAAATGCAATAAGGCAGCAAGTAAGTGAACAAAACAAATGCAATAGTTATTTATCAATAATACTAGGTTACGAGTGTTACCAAAACATTAAGTGAATGTTTTCATAATTTTTGACCTGAGATTCTTTCCCAAACATTGATCATAAGATACATCCTACTGCTATACATTTCATTGAACTTTAACTAAAACTATAAATAAAAATTGATTACCTCGCCAAACCATACATGACGAGCAACGTGCTCATGATACCGTGTCAGAAGACTAGTATCAATCGGTCCTCCAGGCCACACCACAGGCTGCACCACAGGTGGCACCTCCGGCACAAGCTCCTCCTCCTCCTGCTGCTCCTCCGCCTGGCGCCGTAGAAACTCTTCATGTCTGAGATCTTCGGAACGCCTAATTCCACCATCGCATCCTCTGATACGCACCACTGATAAAAAAAATTCATTAATAAAAAAAATGCAAATACAGTTTAAAAATGCATACCGGAACACTTGGGTTTGAGTATTCCGGTATGCACACATTAACAAGCGAAACAGATGAGAAATTTTAATACCGGAACACTTTTTTTCAAGTGTTCCGGTATGAATATTCATACCGGAACACTTTTGTTTATGTATTCCGGTATGGATATTCATACCGGAACACTTTTTTTCAAGTGTTCAAGTGTTCCGGTATGAATATTCATACCGGAATACATAAACAAAAGTGTTCCGGTATGAATATTCATACCGGAACACTTGAAAAAAGAGTTCCGGTTTGTTATTCGTACTTACTCTCTCAAATTCCTCTTTCACAACACCGGAACACTTTTTTTGAGATGTGAGTGGAAAATGAATTTTTTTTTACGGTTTTACTTTATATAGGAGGGCATTTTCGTCATTAAAAAATTTGTGTTGGGGTAGATGGAAGATTGTTGGGGTAGAAATTTTTTTTTCGTTCACCAGTGATTTTTTTTTTTTTAAAAAAAAAAGAGGAGTAGCAAAGTGCTACTGCCTCAAAAGATATATAAATAGATAGATGAGGATAGAGATACAAAAAAAAAGGAGGGGGACTAGACCAAAACCTCCCTAACTAAGTACAACCCTATAGAAGGGTTTACCAAGCCTGTTAGATTCAAAGCTATCTTTAATAACAAAAGGGATATCATTCCACAAGGTGAGCTTATCTAAATTAAGACCAACATTAGCCAATCTATCTGCACAATGGTTACCCTCTCTAAAAATATGAGATACAATAATGTTCATGTGACCTGCAAGCTTAATACAGTTGAACCAACGATTACTTAAAGACCAAGGCACAATATTTGAGGATTTGTAAGCATTCACTACAAGCATTGAATCTGACTCAATCCACATATTTCTCCATCCTCTAGCATCTGCAATTTCAATTGCAGTCATAAAACCACAAAGCTCTGCACTGAAAGCAGAGGCCATGTCTGTTTTAGAAGCAAACGCGCACAAGAACTCTGCATTGCTATTTCTAAAAATTCCTCCACACGCAGATGCCGTAGGTGTTGAAGCACCATCAGTATTGCATTTAATCCACTGAGGGGGAGGTGGCTGCCAAATAACCTCCTTCAAGTTCACCAGTGATTGTTTTACCGTCTATTTTTCATGTTTTGTTTATTTGGCCTGTACCATCTTTATAATTGTCTGTTTCAAACATAAATGTTAATAAGTGGGTGTAAATTAGTAAAATGGTTGTAATTTAATGAAACTTACCAAACTAACCCTCAATTTATTAGTTTTATATAATAAAGATAAAGATTAAGGGTATTTTTAGTCCAATTAAAAAATGTGCGCATTGCTAATTTACAACTTAATGTTTTTAGGTGGTTGTAAATAATTAGCAACCCATATATATATATATATATATATGAGGATGACTTGTAATTGGATAAAATAATTACTCAAATAAGTGTTAAAGGTGTCTAGGGTTCGATCTCACTTTCACATAAAAACTAACATTGCTAATATTTTTCCATTTTAAAAAATAAATTGAATAAAATAGAAATACAATAATATATAATATTAGTTGAAAAATTTAATTAATATTTGAGTGATATTTTAAAATATAAATAGTTGTATGGGATTTTTTAAAGAAAAATAATATTATGAGATCATTGTGTAGCAAGTGTGGGTTGAAAGTCCCACCACATTGTATGAAAAAGTGAAGGTTGAACAATATATAAGTAAGAGATCTATAAATATAACGTTTTAAGATTTTTGGTTAAGATGTAATGTTCAACTCACTTATGTGGTTGCTCTTTGTCCAATATGGATAATCTCTCGGGCTTCCATCATAACCTAACAATAGTATTAGAGTCAATGATTTGAAAAAATGTTTCACCGGCTCATTGTGTCGAAAGTCTTCTTGACAAATGGTGATTGAACAGTGTGTCCTGTTTAAGCAGTGAAAACGACACTTTTTTTTCCTTAAAAAAAAAGTGTACGTGATAGAATTGTCTCGCACTGGATGGGGTGTTGTCTCGCACCAGAAGAGGTGCTTGTTGTGTGGCAAATGTGAAGTTAGAATATAGAAGTCTCACATTTTTTGTAAACATGAAAGTTGAACAACATATAAGTAAGGAAGATTTTGAATTAAATTAAAATATAATATTCAATTCACTTGTATACTTACCGTTAATTCAATATAGATTATTCCTAATAGTCAATTAGTCATGACCCCAACAAAGATAAACTAATACATGTCATTTTTGAATTTTCATTATCAAGGATGAGGCTGTTTAGTGTTTAGTAAAATTCTTCTTATTATTTTACCCTCATTTTCCCTTCTGCCACTACATTCATTTAATCCCTCTTCCTTAATAAAATTCTCAGCAAAAGAAAAGAAAATTTACAGCAAAATATTCTACACTCATTTATTTTCTTTGAAACGATTGGGTATCACCGTGTGTCTTGAATTTTTTGCAATAAAATAAGTGTTTTTGAGATAAACTTATCTGTAAATTTCCTAAAAAAATTATCTTCAAACTTTTTTATGCTTCTTCTAAAGTTTTCATAGATTTTCTCTACTAAAAATAATCCTATATGAAACATTTTAAAAATTAAGGGTAAATGATCATTTACCCCCCTGCAAAATAAGGAAATTTTCGTTTACCCCCTGCACAGATTTTTTTTCTGTTTACCCCCTTGCAAAAAATAGATTCTCTCATTTCGCCCCCTGGGTGTACAGCAGGACAAGTGACTGTGCAAATTTGCTGACGTGGCTTGTACACATGGAAAAAAATCATTTATATTTATTTTTAAATTTCACGTCAGATAATATTTTTTTCAAAAAAAAAATTAAAAAAAATTTTTCCTACAAAATTTAAAAAACGAATTTTGTTTTTTTTTCTTTCAAAATTTTAAAAAAAATTTCCCAGAAATAATTTTTTTTCGTACAAAATTATTGAGTATTTTTTTCCTAAAATAAAATAAAAAACGAATTTTCTTATTTTACTCCAAAAATAAAGATTTATTTTCAAATCTTTTTGAATTAAAAAAAACAGAATCTTCGCCGTAATCGTTTGTTTCCACCGTCATGATTGTATTTGTCGTCGTCTTCTTCAATCGCCGAAATCATCTTCTACATCATTATATTGTCTTCTGCTTCTTTATAATTTTCTAGTTTTAGGGCAAATGGTTTTGATAGAAGAGGAAAACACCAATAAAACTTGTTTTCCTATTTTATATTTTTTTTGAAAATCTTTTTCTATTTTTTTTAATTCAAAGAGAATAACAAAAAATAAAGTTTTGTTTTAAAAAAATAAAGATTATGTTTTTTTTAATTCAAAAAGTTTGAAAATAAATCATTAAAATTTTTATTTCGGAAATAAACTTTATTTCGGAGTAAATCTTTATTTTGGGAGAAAAATAAGAAAATTCTTTTTTTTTTTTTTATTTTGGGAGGAAATTTTTTTTTGTTGGAAAGTTTTTTAAAATCATTTGTATGAAAAAAAATTAATTTTTTTTGTAGGAATTTTTTAAAAAAATTTGGGGAAAAAAAACAGATTTTTTTTTTATTTTGTAGGAAAAAAATTATTATTTTTTTTTAAAAAAATATTATCTGCCGTGGAATTTAAAAAATAAATATAAATGATTTTTTCCACATGTACAAGCCACGTCAACAGGTTTGCATAGTCACTTGTCCTGCTGTACACCCAGGGGGCGAAATGAGGGAATCTATTTTTTGCAAGGGGGGTAAACAGAAAAAAAATCTGTGCAGGGGGGTAAATGAAAATTTGTTTATTTTGCAGGGGGGTAAATGATCATTTACCCTAAAAATAATCACTTTTAATTGTTTTGCATCTGTTTGTTACAGATTTTTAAAATAATCAGAAGTTAAAAATAATCAGAAAATAGCTAAAAATGAGAAGCTACTAAGAGTAGCTTATAAAATAATAGATTTTTTTTAGATGAGAGAGAAAATAAATGTTAAAAAAAGAAATTTATTTATAATTAAAAAAATCACTTTTATAAGTTCTATCCAAACAAACTAAAGATTATTTTATTTTAAAAAAGTGATTTTTATTATAATAAACAAACACAAAGTAAATTCAACTTTTCTAAAAATTTCTAAAAACTAATCTCTAAATTATTTTACATCAAAATCACTATTTTTTTAATCCGTAATGTGAGAGACGAATGGTTGTTATTCTAATTTCCATTTTATTTTTATTTTTAAAATCTGGGTCTTTCTTATGTATGGTGTTGAGAGAATTGGATTAGGTGCATTCGAATTTTCAGTGCAGTCACTTGATAGCCGTCCGTTCATGATCGGACGGTTTAAATAAATACTATAAAAAATACCGTTGTTAAATCATGATCGCCCGATCTTGATCGCCCGATCTTGATCGGACGATCATAAAGCGACAACTGCATGACTGCAAGGAAAATTCGACTGCACGAAATCCGGGTCCGGTGTTGAGCTATCTTTGTCACATTAATGTTTCAGCAATCAAACGTATTGCTTGTTTGAATGGTATCTGGCAAGCTGGAATGTGTGGTTGACACAACAAATACGTTTCTAATTATGTTATTTTGAAAGCAATGATTCAAGGTTAAGAGGTAGGGAAATATTTTCTGTTAACAAAAAAAGGAAGAAGCTAGGTTGGAAAATATTTAAAATTTATTTTTTGTTCATTCTTTTATGTCATAAACATTTAATTCAAATAGTAGTGTCACAAAAAAAAAAAAAACACTAATTAAAATATTACACTTTGGGTTCCACAACAATCCACATTTTATAATTTTACACACAATAAAAAATATCTTTAATTTCACACAAATTTAATTGTATATAGACTATAGATTCTATTAATATAAAATATTGGCTTAAATTCACTTTTTAGTCTCAAATATTACAATTATGCTATTTTAGTCTCTCTCTTTTTAAGCGATTTTAGTCTCTCTCTCTTTTTAAGCAATTTCAGTCCTCAAGATTTTTCCCTTTCATTGATTTTTCTCATATGAATCTAAATTTCAAACATTCATTCGTATTTATGGTCAAAAATAATTATTAATGAAAGGATATGACATGCTCCACAAATAAACGTTAATATTAAGTAATGGATTCTCCGCCTCCACAAATTATTATGAGATTAATTTCTATGCATCAATGGCGTAAAATTTTTAACATATGCATCCAATCAAATTGCTAAATAGATATCTGTGAAGATATTTTAAAAACTAATAAAAAAAAGTGAGATCATAAAATGAATGTGTCATGAAAAGATAGTAACCTCTCATTGAATGTCATTGTATAATTGTTTTACAATATTATTACCAGTGTATAATAATTAAACTCTAAAAATTATATATGGTCAGCAAATCAAGATTAATCAAGTGTCCCTTTAAAATTATCTACAATTAAAGTCAAATATATTTAATTATTTCACAATTACAAGTGATTGGCAATAAAAAAAGAATTTAATTAATATGCACCGACGGTGAAAAATAATTTTCGCCATATCACTCCACTTTCTTGACATGACAAAATGATAATTATTTATTGGACGATGGTGTAAACCTATTTTATACCGTCAGTACATATCAATTAAACTCATAAAAAAAATTACCATGATAAGATTAAATCCATATCGTCACTATTATTTCACAATTACAAGTGATTGGCAATAAAAAAACACCTGTGAAACATATCGTCACTTGTTTTACAAAAACGGTTAACATTTTCAACATTGTGATCAAGGTTAGAATTAATAAAGGACTAACTTTGAACATCAAATATTATACAAAATGATAAGTGGCCTATTTAAAATTTTAAATTAAGTCAAAGGACCTTCCACTTGAGTTCATAATATGAAACGCGATTTAGTTTAATATCTGAAAATCATCATAGCTATGCTAAACAAAAAAGTGCAACATACCTAACATTCATATTCTTTAGAGTGAATATTATATGAATATATCAAAAAAATAAAGCTATATTAAAACAGTTGATACGGTACAAGCAGCAAATTGATCCCCTAATATAATATATCAAAAAATAAAGCTATCCATCTAATTCAAAATACACAACACAATCAACATCTACTAACAAGTCACAACAAATAAGCACCCATGTGATATAGTCAAGCAACAGAGCTGGATTGTATTCATAGCAGAAGTTTGACAGAGGCTAGAGATTTTGGCTTTCCAGGTCTGTCATCTCTGGAAACTGAATAGACCAGAAATCTATTAATTTCAAAACAAAGCACTACCAGTGTTAACCAAAGCATATTAATCGTTTTCAACATGAGTTTGGACCGCGTGGTTTCAATATTATCCTTTTTTTTTTTTGAGGTTTCAATATTATCCTTACTCTCGCTCATTTGTAATTTAATGGTTGAAGTATTTGGATATATAAGTATTTAAAGACATAACTCAAGCTATAATGTTAAGGATATTTCATTTCAAATTCATTAAATCTCAAAGAAATGCTAAAACAATTTTACACTACAAAGAACCATAACATTTCACCTTTAAAAATGGGATTAAAAGCTTTTACATAAAGTGAAGAACCTTTGTTATTACAAAGTTTCTCGTTTATTCAAAAATTTACATTTCAATTTACCAAATTCTTAAATACTTACGCTGATTGTTAAGTATCAGATTGTTGTATCAACTGAGAGTATATATATTCATCAACTCTCTGTTTTGCCAAAGCTACCTGTTCAAAAAGTAAAGTTTCAACAAAAAACAGTATGAATAGATATTGCAACAGAACAAAACCAACAAAGAATGGTAAAAAGATAGACATAGAAGTTTGCCCATGATTTGAAAACTGAATCAAACTAGCATTTTATATGAACTGAAAAGCGCCTCACTTTCCTCAGAAACATTAGAAGGGTAAAGTAATGATAACAAAATCACCTGTTGGGCGCTACCACCAAATTGAATTTGCCTATGCTTTTGTTCACCTTTTCCACCATAAACCTGCAACATTTTCCAATTGAAGAGATAATGACTTTATTATTGATGCTCACATATTTGAACCATGACCATGTTTCAATGTGAAGTAGTAATTAGAAATCTAACCTTTATCATTGCTCCAGACTCATTTCTGATCCTTGATATATTTGAGCCGCATCTGCCGATCAACCCACCAACCATTGTTTCCGAAATCAGCATCTCGAATGTAACATAATCAACTGCAAGATTGGTTGTCCTAGAGATGAAGTGGTTGTAAGACAATATTCAAAACATTATATAACTGCTAAATGGCAGCTAAAAGCTGTTCTGATATAGAAAACTTTAAATAACCTGAATTTGGGTCAACATATGGTTGGGATGGTCGAATTGCAGCGTAATTGTATGTTGGGCTGATTGAAATCACTTGTCTTGGGGGATTTTCCCTAAACAAAACATAGGTTGATAAACAGGTGAGACAAAATGACATTAAATTTAGAAAGTTGATTTAAACAAGGTTTGAATTCTATACAGAAGTTCATTAACGGACCTTAACTGGCAACCTATCTCCTCCAATGCCTTCATTACTGTGGAAACATCTCCTGATAACTAAATTCAACAAGAACCATGTCAAAAATTCAGCAGCAAAACAACATAATAGCAAGAATAGAAGAGCAAAGCATAAAGCATACACCCAATTTAAATCGCCAAATCATCTCCATAATACTTGATAGGTGTATGTAGCATATTAAGTGCAAAATTTGCCGACCAGAGTATTTACCAACAAAATGTACAAAAATTAGTAATTTTAGCAGCTTAGTTATGAAGAAAGTAGGTTAATCGTCTTCAGAATTAAATAGCATAATGGTATGATCTGTTTAATCAATAGCATTGAAAATCAAAATTCAATTGACTTGGATATTCATAAAAAAATTATAGATAATGATCATGCCTTTAAAAGAAAGTATAATTTGATTTGAACATGGAA
The DNA here is from genome assembly GCF_020283565.1 of Trifolium pratense. Taxonomy (NCBI): domain Eukaryota; kingdom Viridiplantae; phylum Streptophyta; class Magnoliopsida; order Fabales; family Fabaceae; genus Trifolium; species Trifolium pratense. The sequence goes on along the minus strand of NC_060064.1, from coordinate 42,382,222 downwards.
ACACTATTACTTACTATGTTGAAAGGTTATGGTAAAAGGGAGTTACAAAGTTGTCTCAGAAATAGCCAATATCTTTCATAGTAAAAAAGTTATGAGCATGGCTTTAAACATCCTACCTGTACTACTCGGTCAGATTCATGGGCAGAAGCGCATAAAGGCAACTGACTTGGTGCAAGAACGGTAATCATGGCACCAGAAGAGTTCCGTAGCTTCTCAATGTTTTGGCCCGACATCCCAATCAACCCACCTGCCTGGGACCCAGCAATCAAAAGTCTTATTGTATTGGCAGCCACATGCCCTGCAGTAACTTTTGATGCATCAAGACTGCTATCATCTTCCTGTTACAAAGAGCATACCTTTATCAATTCATCTGTATAGGAGCAATGAACACAGGTAACTATAGTGAGCTGTGATCTCTTAAAATAGTGGACAAGCAGTTCACAAAAAACAAAAAGTTGCCACATGGCTATCAGAATTATAAGAGAATGAATTAATAGCTCAAGACCCCTAATCAGGTTTATAATTTATTTACTAAATGATTGAACATAAAAAATATATTTTAATATATGATGCATGGATACAGTGAAGTATTTTATCCAACAGAAGATATACAGGGGAACAGCAGTTCATAAGAATGATAGCATACAACAGGCACGACAAGGTATTACACACAATAACAACTGCAAAAACCTTTTCCCACCAGATGTGATCGGCTCTACATCTGGTCTATACATCTTACCAATGCTTCTATGGCTCTACTCCTCACAATACAAACCACCTAAAGTCAACAATAGGCTTCCCTCTGGTACTTTCATTTTAATCATGCCTTGGCCTAGTCGTGAGTTAACATTCTCATCACTGCAATACTAAACTTATTTTCTCGTGGACTCTTTACCACCAAATTTCGGGCTTGGATTATAAGGTTGATATCTCCATTGAAATTTTTGTTATTTTGTATGATATATCCAAGATACTTAAACCATAAGAGTTATCGCACGGTCTTCTAATTTTCTCCGGACTCTCCAACTAAGATTACATCATATACAAAAACAAGCTCTTTTACAATTACTCATATGTTCAGCATGCATATCTTAAATCAAGATAAAAAGGTATTAAAAATATTAGATTTAACATTAAAATAAAAAATATTAAATAATGTGGTTTCATTTCCAAAAAAAATATGGCTTCGACTCTTATTTTATGATTGATTTAGCATTTTAGAGCTTATCTAACCATTCTAAGCATTTGGCACAAAAACACTTTGGTCACTTTATTTTTCAAAATAGATGGATGTATAAATATAAGGGCTGGAACACATTAAAAGGAAAGATTAGTGCTTCTGAGGTTTTAAAGCAGAAGAATAACAACAAATCACATGTTTTAAAAATAAATAAATGGTTAAAGTCTGCTGAGTGGAGGATTTTAGCATAATCTATAATAATGACACAGTCAGCAATTCAAAAGTCAAACCAATCTTCAAAAGTCAACCCGATTCCAAAGATTGTGTATACTATACTCATGCATATACGGAGAGTGTGAAAGTTAAAGGTGAAACAATGTTTAGTTAATCATATATATCATACCTTTAAAATTAAATTGGCTATCTGCTCTAGAGCTTTCTCTGCATCAGTAACCATTTCGTCACTGTCTTTAGAACTAATAATGATAACACGCTCTTCATGTCTCTGCCATAAGAAAAACATGAGAATGGATTCGGTAAACACCAATTGGTTTGAATTATCAGTAATGACTTGATACATTATCTTAAATTAGTAAACTGATATAAACTATAATGCCATTTTGAGCACTTCAATTCAAATATCAAACTATTTATAATTTTTTTTTAACAGCAAAATATATTATTATTAATAACCGGTCTATGTACAAAACGAACAGAAGGCTGGCAGGAGAAACAGAACTACAAAAACAAAGGCACCGTATATAAGCGGAACACCAATGAAGAAAACCAAAACCGACACCACCTAAAAGAGGTCGTCCACTTGTAATCCCATTCTTAGAAAGGCACTCATCAACCTCCAAACCACTAAAGAAGACACCAACCCGACCCATAGATATGCCACTAGACTCTAACTCCCGATCTCGAATCAAAAGTGATCAGCCCATCAGAATCCAAAAAACATCTCCGCGAGCCATAATTGATGGGAGAGGAATTTTTTTACACCTATTATATTATTATATGATGATAATTTTATTAAGACATTTTAGGTAGAATGGAGACTAAAGGAGGATTTGTTCTCTTTCACGTAAAAATGAAACATATATGATATTTATATAACTATACTGCGTCAAAAAAACAAACTATAACTATATTATTTATTTTGGATCCTAGGAGGCGACAGGAAACATATTCCACACATCCGGCAATGTATTCGTACTTTTGGATTACAATAGTAAATAATAATCTAACAAATACTTTCCTCTTCTCTACGATATCAGAGCTACATAATTTATCAGAGTCAGCGGAAAAACAATTTTGAAAACCAGTATTGGTTCTTTATATTAGACCACAACCAAGAATCTTCAATTGACTGCTAACAATGGAGTTATAGTAAAAAAATAACTAGACTAGAGGAGGCAGACTATGAAGCATGTGATTGATCAAAAGAGCAATTGAGAACATCTAATAGGAAAAGTTAAAAACTAGCATGGGATGACCCTCCTATCCAAAGAGGATATAATAAAATTCCACCACAATTGTATGGATGGAGATAGGAAGAATACAGAAAACCCAATGTGGCCCAAGCCCCAAAGTACAAATCGGTTTCCAGAAGGCAGATTCTGATGGAGATAGGCATAATACAAAGTAAACATTGAATGAAGAAAATCTAATGCAGAAAGAGACAAACTTTCATAATATGATAAAAACTAAGTTTAGGAAATCAATTAGTCTTTACAGGATACCAAAACAACAAAACAAATCAGAACTCAGAACATAATTCGCTGGACTATAATTTATATCACTTAGCAGAACATAAACGCCGGACCAATATCAAACCAATAGTCCAGAGAAAAAGAAAAAAACACCCTAGGAAGTGAAATTGCGTGAAATAAAAATGCAGGCATCTTAGGACGTGAAATTGTGGGCATGACAACTAAAGAACAGAAATGGATCCAAAAACACTGCAGATGTCAGGATGCTGCTGTGTGACTTCACGGTAAAGAAATATCTCATTAAAGCAACAAACTGAACCTAACCAAACTGTAAGGTTCTCCTGTGATCCAAATCCAAATTATTCACAATTCAAGTCTAACAGGCTGTTAAACATTCCAATTGCTCATATGAACGGAACAGTGTCCAACCTCCATACACATTTCTCAATATGCATCATGTGAAAAGTTTTCACTCCATTTCATGAGTTTATCTCGTAACAACCTAGAATATAAATCCCAAAATGTCTACAAGAAGCTCTAATTGTTCCAAAATGGAGAGAAGCAGTGTTGAAAGAGGTGAATGCTCTTGAAAAAAGAAGAGACACCTGGGATGAATCAAGTAAACTTGGCTAAAGAAATAAAGACTGAGATGTAAATAGTTCTAACCTACGAACCACGGACACTCCTTGGATTAGGCGTGTCTCAGTGTCCAACACCAACATGATTGCTTTGAGTTATGACATTTTCTTAAATTAGTCTGTGTCCATGCTATAGGTTCTAACTGTCGGCTATCAAGTTCAACTCTGATGGGACATTAGATAGATTCAAGGCATAGAAACTAATTGTGGTTTAACAGATTAAAGTATATACTTGATTTCTTAGTAGAAACAGTTAACATCCACCCGTTCCCAAAGTTTATTTCTCAGGCAGTTTATCACCTAATCAGCTAAAGAAAACACAATTCAACTTCTCCAACAAGCCCATAACCCAGTTCTACACGGATTTAATTATTTTAAAATAAAATAAAAAACTTGATTATCCTAATCATTTTTTTTCACCCTTGATCAGTTACCAAACAACTACCACAAATATAAAACAATCAAATTAATTCCCCAAAATCCCCAAACACAAATTGAACAAACCCTAATTTATCTTAGCTCTAACAAAAAAAAACAATCCCTTTTTCCCTGGCAAATTCCACCGAAAAAACAAAGAACTTACCGCAATTGCGTCAGCGATTTTGATATTAGCTCTAGTCTCTTCACGAATCTTCTGTATACGACAACCTTCTTTACCGATAACTTTCCCAATCTGCCGCGACGGAACGACGATTCTGAATATAACATCCTGTCCCTTTGCGCGTTTGGCCGCCGATAGCTCCCCCGATGTGGTGGTTCCCGGATCTTCATCCTCTCGGCGGCGTTTCCCGGGTGCGGGGTATCCAGCGGCGTCTTGGGTGGAGTAAGGGAGCTGATGCGGCATGTGAAATGGCATGTGCATCTGCATGGGCATGTGCATATGCATGTGTTGCATGGGATGGTGCTGCATAGGAATTGGTGGCATTTGGTTCTGCTGAGGAACCATGGGGTTTATCGGAATTTGACCTTGTTGCGACATTGCTCTGCTTTTGGTTTGGAGAATGAAAGACAGAGTGGATTTGCAGGTGAAGGAAATATAGGGTTTTATCACTGCCCAATTACCAACATGACCTTTTATGTTGTTGTTTTTATATAAAATCCAACATGACCATTATTTTTTGTTTAATTTATTTTCTTATATACTTGATCTATGATTGAGGCTTTTTTCAAGCTGAGTAGAAATTTACTAATAAGATAAGAAAGTTCTGTAGAAAGGATTTGGATTCTTGATAAGTGAAGTTAACTAATAAAGATAAGAAAGTGAGGCATCTGTTGTTCACGTCTATATTTTATATAAAGAGGATACATAGTTTTGGTGTGAAATTTTCATAATATCAACACTACCCTTACTTTTTTTAGTAGCAACAAAAATATTTTATTAACAAACTCACTATAACATGCACATCTTTTTTTGACCTAAATTAGACACAGACAGTCGCAGAAGATCCGCTAGTAAATTAATAATTATCTTGTGTCAAAAATAAATATAATAATTTAATAATTATCTTATTTTAAAGAAATTAAAAAAATGCTGTAACAAAAAAAAAAACTATTTCAAACCACCAAAAATGAATAAGGTCACTTAAACAAGGTGATCACGAGACCGTAGAAAATTTATCTTGTGTATTCAATAAATTTTTCGATTGGGGTTATTTAGTAACCAAAACAAAACATATTTCAAGTTAAAAGAAATTCATCCAAAAATAATAGAGGAAATGTGTTTTTAAACAACAATGCTATGTTTTATGAATCATCCAGCAATTAAAAGAAGAATTGTACTATAAACCATTTAAAAAATATGTTAAAAATGCCAACAGTCTCTTTTACATAAACTAGTAATAGACCACCAATCGTTAGTTGGTTCAGTGGTGATTGGTGCTGAACTTGGTAGGGAGGACCGCGGTTCGATCCCCCACAACTGCGATCGGGAGGGGGCTGGAACCACTTGATGCCAGAACTGACCCCCGAACCAGATTCAACTGGTGGTGAAAAAGCCAAAAAAAAAAAAAAAACTAGTAATAGACCCGTGCATTTGCACGGGTCGTAATGTTACGACGTTAATTTGTTAAGTCACCCTTTGCGATAGCAAATTAGAAGGAAAATATATATTTTACATACTAATTATAAAATAAGCATATTTTTTTCAAATATGCATTCAGTATAAAAATTTTATCGACAACTTATTTTTAATTGCAAAAAGACATAATTAGATAATACAGAAGTAATTTGTAAATAGTATGTCAATAATATTTTATAAATAAAGCAATTGATGATGTAAGGTATCAATGTCATTTGAGTATCATTTTCTTGATTAAACCATGTATTACTAATGTTTTATTATAACATTCGATGTGATAAGTGTGGTTATATAGTAGCATAACAGATTCATAATCAACCATGACTTATTTCATAACCAATGACCTTAATATTCATTTACATATAAAACTCTGCATAAAACTTTAAAACATGATAGTTAATCTCATACCAAGCATGACTTATATAAGTAAAAATCATGAAAGTTAATGTTATATTACAATATGAATACATCATATTGTTATTAAATTAATTTTGTGCATTATATAAATAGATTAATAGGCTTCTTCATTGACACAGCTCGTAATATTATGCCGTTAAATTTCAAAGTCACAATTGGGATAGGTTACTAAATAAATAAACTGTTTACTTTGGACACTAATTTATAATTTAAATTAAGCATAATATAATTAAGTATTTATTCATTACATCATATTTTATAAGATAATACATAAATTGATAGTACGACAGTCATTGAATTAGCTTAACTAAAACAACATTGTTTTCATAATAGTGATTACATATGAACTTCAATTGATTTCCAGGCTGAATGTTGTTAAACTTTTTAAGTTGGATGATGATTAGTGAAGAAAATGCTTTAACATGATTTTTAAACTAACTAACTGATATAGTAAAGTATAAATAAAAGTCCTTCAAGTTTTAACTTTGAAACATATTAAACTTTGAATTTCAAATAATTGAAAATGTTGGTGGGAAGTTTGAAAATGAAATGGAATTCAAATATCTGATGTTGGAGGGATAATAAGTTGATTGTCAATTAAAAATTAAAGTTAAAAGCAGGCATTAAATGCATACAACTACTTTTGCAGTTGAAAAATTGGTTAACCGGCAATTTTAACTTGTGTACTTGTGTGTTATACCAAATATGTCAGTACAATAAATGGCCATCGCTTTCATTATGCAAATCGAACATGAAATGAGGAAGAAAAATTCAAAGCCTATCCTATATAGTCCAGTCATGATAATTGTATTAGCTTACATGTGTTTGTCTTGAATCGATGTCAACAAAACACGATTAATAATCAAAAAACCTTTGCTGCAGTTGTACTTTATGTTGCTTATTTTATTGCTATCATTTGTTGGGAAGAAGTTATATCAGTTGTTGGGGAACAACATAACATAAAATATAACTAATATGTTAAATTATTAGTACCAACATAAAGTAAAAAAAGCAGACATGAGAAGTAAGATCAAATCCAATACAGCTGGATTGATCATTAGCATAATAAAAGTTAAACTCAGCAATGGTTACAACAGATAGCATAAGGTTCTTGTTGGATTAATTTGCAGCTCTATCAACATCAACATCGACTCTATTACTCCTTGCAATATCAAAGAAAGTAAACTTGAGTTTATCTCCAGATGATAAGAAATTTTCAGAGCAGAACTTGTGCCATGCTTGATACTCTATTTCCTTTACTCCATTTGAACCTTGGGTTTGAATAATTTCTGCTAAATGAGGTTCAACAACTGGTCCTTCCAGCACCAAATAAGAATGAAAAGATGTGATATAGTCACCCAACCACTTGGTGAATACCTGCATAATATGGTTGATGTTAAAGAAAATGTTTAAATATTAATGTGTAATATTATAAAATCAAAATTGTATAATAAGTTGAAAAAACTTAACCAATGGTTCTCTTGATCCATTTGAGTCATTTGATACAACAAAATCAAATGTCAGTGGTTCAGGGGGTTTAGTAGAAAGGGAGTGAAAAGAAGGAAATTCATTAGTTGAACATGGTTGTGTCAAATTAAGCAGCAGATGAAACATGTTTTCACCATAATAGACCAAATCAATCTTATGGAACTGAGACTCCCAGTGAAAGTGATCACGAAGTCCTGTCCATCCATTTGTTATTAGAGGTTGTTCAAGAGATTTATTCCAAGTAAGTGTGTGTAAGTGATTGCCTGCATAAACTTTCCACTACTCATCTAACTCATCAGAGTACTTATAAGCAAATAAAGGATCGATCTCACCAAATGACTGCAACATTGTAAAATAATATAATAAAAATATCTTGAAACCTTTAATAACAAATCAAAACTAAATCTAAATACAAAGGAAATTTATAACTTACAACATCTTTGACATGTATTGTAGTTAAAATGAATTTTGGAAACTTGCTACCAAGAATTGTATTGATATCTTCATAAGCATATACAGCCATGTCTCTTATGAAAATGTATTGTAAAACAATGACATAGATGTCAAAGTGAAATGAAATTTATAGATAGAACTTTGTAGTAGTTGTTGCAATTATGATCAATTGAAGGTTGGTACGTGACAATAAATGTAAGCAGTTTTAGAATTGAATGTTGTACCAAAATATGTACTCATGCATAACTTTATAATAGGTAGTACGTAACAGTATGAATTTAAAAGTTTAAAACAGGTGGGCTAATATAGTTAATAGAAATTCAACCATAAAATATAAATTCAGATAACATAATATTGCAGTCATTTTGTGTTACTTAGATGCAACACATTACAATACATTCAAAAGAAAGGTCATCCCAAATATATTAGGAATAATGTATGTAGGTGATGACAGCACAAAAGATTGTTTAAGTCAACATGAACATTAAGTCTGATCCAGCAAAAACCATAAATAAACAACATTCAAAATATGAAACATAATTTTACATTCAACATCTTCCAGCAGCTACTCTTTCTTAGGTTTTTTCAGCATCTTTGTAGAAGGGGCCTTGGATTCAATGACAGATCCAACATCATATATTTCGGAGGCAGTTTGAAGCTGTTTTCCTGAACGGTTGGTTGGTGTACTCATATCAATGATGTCAGGATCAACTTCATCAGATGCAGACAAAGAGACCTATAATGTTGAGTATTAAATCATTAAACATCTTAATATTATGTTGTAAAATGAGTTTGATCCTGAAATTTTGTAAGAAAATTACCGTTGGGAAAAGGATATTGTCAATGTTCTGAGACGATTGAGCAGATGTATTGTCCTAAATTAGAATAAACAAAATTTAGTAAAATGTTTGCACAAAACTTGAATTTATTATATTAACCATATTGTAAATGAATGTAGCATTATCCCTACCTCATAATTGACATTTTTTGGAGGTAGTTCCAAACTTGGCTGAGGACCCTGAATAATGTTGATGAACAAATAATTAGTTGTAAATGTTTGTTTTAATTCAAATTGTATTAAAAGAAACATGAATGTATCAACTTTGAACAGTTAAATACTTACATCAAGTGGTGGGAACTGAGATTGAATATCTAAGGCAAATTCAGGACTGTCATGGATACCAATGACTGAGTCAGTTTTCCATTTAACTTGCCATTTAACTTTAACAGGCAAAGTTTTTCCAGCAATGTCATCCATTTGAACTGGATAACTCAAGGGATCACTAATTCCCAGCTATTTAATATAAACAAAATGATTAATAAATACCAGTTTAGAACATGTACACAAATGTGGAATTATTACTGTATGACTTATGTGAAAAGAATAAGAATTGTTACCCCAAGCATGTCAGCACGAAGGTCACTTGCACTAATTCCCAATAGTTGTGCACATTCATGGTCCTAAAAGACAAAAGTTGCCCTGGCATCACCAGCAGAAACCTCAATATCCAATTTGTACCTACAAACAAATAATAATAATATATAATGATTAGATCGGAGAAACAAAAGCATTTGTGATGAAAGTAAAAATTCATATATCTCAATAATGACCTTATGATCTCAGTCTCAGTTTCATGATCATCACCACATTTATAAGGAGGAGCAAGTCCAAAACATTATTTTGGGCATTTGAAGCAAGTAAGATAGTACCATCCACTTTTGTTGGGTTTAACTTGTGAAGACAAGCTTCTAAATTAAAGTTATTTTGATGACGACAAACATGCGAAAAGAAGAAAAAGATTGGTCATGATCAAGTGTTCAAGATTGAAGATGGCGATCAAGTTCATGAAGAATTTTCATAGGTACAATATATATAATTCATTGTTATAAGCTTTAGGTGCTCATAAACTTTCATTTAAATAAGTTAAAAGTTGTTATAACATTGATAAACCTTTTCAATCTTAAGTATTTTTTTAACTTAGAAAATTTTCAAGTTTTTAAGTATGGAAATCGATTTACATACACTCTGTCGTTTCTGAACTTTCTGAAAACCAACAAGGTAAATCGATTTACCCTTATAGGAAATCGATTTACCTAAGTGTAAATTGGAAATTTTTTAACGTTATAACAGGGGAAATCGATTTCCCTCCTTTGGTAAATCGATTTACCTCTGTTTCTTTGAAAAATTCTGATACGTAAAAACACACCTCTTCATAATTATATCCTTTCAAAACATTGCCATATTATTTGCCAAGAGGTGTCTTTATTCAATATAAATTTCAATCAGAATTTTCTTGAAACTCACTCATCATTTTCATTATCATTATTATAACAATTCTCTGATCAAAACTTTCAAAAAAAACTCTTTAAAAGTTTCCTGAGCACTTAGAGTTTAATAATACTGAATTGTTATATTGTTAGAATTTTGTTATATCAAAATTCTCTTATACTCAAACTTGTAATCAAATTATGTAACTCTGTATTGTTGCTTGTTTTCCTGGTTTGTGGAAACAAGTGTGTTTGAGAGAAAGTGGGTGCTTTCTCTTTGTGTTGTCTTGTGGGATATTGTTAGGGAAGCCTTGGGATTAGGCTGTCTTGTAACAAGGATTCTGACATAGTGAATTCCTTCACAGGGTGTGAAGGGAGTGGACGTACCGATAGGGGAACCACTATAAATTTTCTGTGTCTTTCTTCTCTTCCATGCACTCTTTATTTTTCTGCACTTTTATTCATACTTTTCATCTAGACCAGAAAAATAAATTTACCATAAGATCTCAAAAATAACCAATAAAAGTCATAATACCTAATTCACCCCCCCTCTTAGGTGCGCTCTTAAACTTACATAACTTTGACTGTCGTAACGACTGTGACACACTTTGTATCCTGTACAATAACACAAAGTGACTTTGTTAAAATTGAATGAAAACTTGTACACAAAAAGGGAAATAATATGAAACAAAAACTACAAAACCTGAGGTAGTTGGACAATTTTGCTAAGAGGCATCACTTCAGCATTGTGATAGAATTTCTGCTCTGGTGTATATGGAGTAAATTGTGTTCGTCCACTTGATTGACTCATCATTTGAGATGGAGTCTCAGCAACAGCAGTGATAGTTCCATTTTCAATACCAGCAGTTAAACTGTAACTCATTTATGTCAATAGATTTAGAATAAAGAGGTAATGTGATAGTTATAAAACACATCAAAATAATGTGATAGTTATAAAACACATTGGTTTACAACTTAGGGAAACTTCTTATTGTCTACCTTTTTTTGAATTCTATAATCTCTCGAACATCTTCATTGATAAAAAGCTTAGTAGTAGTCCATGTGTTTGAAATGGTCAAAGCATACTTGCCTACAACATAAATGTGTTAAATGATGATTCTAAAGATATGCAAACAAACTTGTATACACAGTACCAATATATACTTTATGTTACCTGCAGCTTTAATTTTGGCATATTTCATGAAGACAATAATTGGCCCATCATTTGATTTGTTCTGGAGATTGAAGAATTTCAGCGCATAGTTCTCCCAAAGAGTGCAATTAATCACATTGTTGCTACATATGTATTCAACAAAAAACTTAAGTCAATTGAAGATTAAAAAGTTTGACATTCATATTAGACCTAAATCTTTTTTATATATTCAAATAACACTTTTAAAAGGAGTACAAATTGCAAAATATACCCTAAGTCTCGAAGAACAAAGTTTGACTGAACTTTCCTATTTCCAGGATGAGGTTGTTGAAAACCCAGTTCATCTACCATGCCAATTATATCTACAAATAGACAATACAAAAGAATGTTAACCGAAAATATGTAACAACAACACAAAGATAAAAATAAGGATCCATGAAAAGCAACACCATACCATATAAGTAATCTTCACGAAAATGTCCATAATTAATCTCAGTAAAAGATTTAAAGTTTGGAACAGGATCAACAATTTGATGGACATTGACATCATTAACTAAAGTACCATCATTGAACCTCAACTTGAACTCATGATGTGATGGTTTGAACTTGTCATCATTCTTTGAAACTTGAAAGTTTTGCATAGTGTAAGTCTTGTTCACAATGATAGGGATCTCAATTTCAAATTTCTGTTTCAACTCATGTGGAACTAAGACCAATATATCATCTCCCTGAAATACATAATTTTCATCTATGTTTTTAATGTTCTTCTTAATTTGACTTAAAAATAGATGTATGGTAATGTTCTATCTGAATATGAACTTCAAATATAGTGTAATGATTTTTTTTTATTGTTACCTTAGAATCTACGACAACAATTTCAAAGTACTCCTTTCCATCTTTGGTACCACTCCATTTGTCTTTTACTTTGACAACTACTTTCCATAGATCCTTGCGGTCAGTGATATCTTTGACAAACTCAAAAGCCCTCGCCATTATCCTGAAATGGATAGAAAGATCAAAAGAACAAAACTTGATATGGGTATCCAAACAAAACTCTGAACTTGATAACATCAAAAGATAAAAACTTTGTACTTTACAGAACATTATAACATGAAAGGATCAAAACTTTGTAATTTATAAAACATGATAACATGAAAAGAAGCAACTTTGAACTTTTTAAAACATCCCAAATAACGAAAGACCAAAACTTTCAACTTTGCAAAACATTATAACATCAAAAGATAAAAAATTTGAAGTTTATAAAACATGATTACATGAAAAGAAGCAAGTTTGAACTTTTTAAAACATCCCAAATAACGAAAAGACCAAAACTTTCAACTTTGCAAAACATTATAACATCAAAAGATCAAAACTTTGAAGTTTATAAAACATGATTACATGAAAAGAAGCAACTTTGAACTTTTTAAAACATCCCAAATAACGAAAAGACCAAAACTTTCAACTTTGCAAAACATTATAACATCAAAAGATCAAATCTTTGAAGTTTATAAAACATGATTACATGAAAACACCAAAACTTTAAACTTGATCAAAGATTATAACATGGAAAGATCAAAACTTTGAACTTTTGAAAACATTACAACATGAAAAAACCTAAACTTTGAACGGGTATAAACAACTCAACACGTTAATATGAAAGTAATGTTTTACAAACCGGTAATCATCATTGAATGGAAAATAAAGCTGGAACGAAGCTCAAAGTTTTGTTATTACATTGTAAAGTTCGACGAAGAAGATAGTTCATGGTTTATCTTTCCGAAATATGAAACGAAAAGCAGAAGAAAGTAAAGAAAAGGAAGAGCTTACCGAAAATGTTGCAGCTGAGAAGAAGGAGGATCAGAGAAAGTAGTCTTCGAACCAAGAGTTCTTTCAGAAAGTGAAATGTGTACAGAGAGGGAGATATGTTTTGTTTCAAAAGAGGATGATTGGACATTGTACTTTTGTTCCGAATCCAACCGGCTCAGTTTGATACTAACCATGGCTTATTTATGAGGTTAAAATGTGTCACAAATGTGTACTTGCAGCTTAGTTATAAGAATATGGCTCAGTTACAACAGATTTAGTTAAGTTACAATTTTTTTGGACACCAAATGCCCTCATTTTGGACACTTGGCAGGTTTTGAAGAAGGGTTTTTTTTGACTTTACCAGGTGCAGCAACATTCTTATATTGTATTGGATGATGGGTAAATTGTTGTATAAATCTACAGTTCGATAAATTCTTGAATTTCATCTTTCACTTCTTTGCAAATAATTGAAATAAGTGTTTTCCTTTTTAAATGGGAACATTTTGTTTTTATTAAATGGTTTTTTTTTTTAGTATTTTTGTTGGAAATAGTCATGTAAGGCAAAAGTTATGGTGCATAAGACATTTCCTTATGCATGGTGCATAAGCCAAAAAAAAAATTAAAATTAAATCAGACGCGGATCCAGTGCGCGCGCGCATACCGCCGAACTCTTGTTACAGGCCGTTGATTTCCATCAAACGACCAAGATTCTGCAGCATCCTGATCTCATCAAGACTGTCTGATCAATCAGACGGCCCATATCATCCCACTGATTTTTGTTTGTTGTTGCGCCCCTCCTGCTAGCTGCACCCCGCTTGGTTACTTTCTGCACCACTGCGATGTGGGTTGGCCTGTATTCTTTCACTGCTAGCTGCACCCCTCCTGATTACTTTATGCACCCCTGCGATGTTATTTTTTTATTTATTTATTCATATAAGTTATTTAATTTGTTTAATTTAAACCAAAAAGTATAAAATAATAAAAACTTAAAAAGTAAATTGTAATAAATAAAATGTGGATTAAAAGAGGATCGACGGGTTTATACCCGCTCATCCCTCGAATGACCGAACGCTGGTCATGCGCTTTGTCTACCGGTTGTTTGTCTTCCGCAAATAAAATTAATAAATAAAATTGGATTAAAAAGGGGACCGACGGGTTTACATCCGCTCATCCCTGGAATAATCGAACGATAAAGCTACACAAACTAATATTAATCCTATTTGGTATTTTCGGAATCTCATCCTATTTGGTATGTTAAATGGTTTCAAGATATTATACACCGAAACCATTAGTATTGTTAAATGGTTATATATATATTATTTATGCAATATTATTCTTGAAACCATTATGCTGGTTAAATAGTTTCAGAGTGTTAAACAGTGAAACCATTTGTATTGTAAAATGGTTTTATGTGTTTACTGAAACCAATATTGTGTTTTTATGGTTTTAAAAATCCTGGAAACCATTATGCTGGTTAAATGGTTTCAGATAGTTATACACTGAAACCATTTGTATTGTACCATTTGTATTGTAAAATGGTTTTACACTAAATGGTTTAATGATTTTTGTAACGACCCAAATTTATTATTCACTATGTAAGTGTTTATTTATTTGGTGACGTGGCTTTTAAGTAAGATAGTAACTTTAAGTTATTTATCGAGAGTTTTAGTTAACGCGCGAGTTAGTGAGAGTTAACGCGAGTAGGGCCAAGCTTTTGGGCTTGAGGCCCATTGGGCCTTGTGAGCTAGGGGGCGCTATTTACCCCTTGAAGTGAGAGAAAGTCCCACTTTTTGGTTGTTCTTGGAGAGAGCTAGAGAGAAGGAAGAGAAGAGGAGAGCTAGGGCAAGTTTGAGCAAGAGATATCAAGAGCAATCGTCGAGCTTTCGTCGGATTAAGGTAAGAGAGTAGATTTCATATTCGTGGGTGATACGAGGAAGGGGAGAATGTCGATTTCTCCTTACCCGAACTTTCTCCACCCCACTTTCGTTTTAGTTTAGATGAGTTTTCTTGATTGAAATCGAATCTAAGGTTCATAACATGTTTAACGTGCTTTTATCATGATGTATGAACAAATTTATTGGATAAAAATGAAGTTTATGGATGATTAAACTCAAGAACTTTGTGTTCTTGAGAGTTTTGAGTAAAAATGTTAAATCTCTACTTTTTCGTAGTAAAAATGGTAGATCGGTGAAATGAACCGTCCTTTTGTGTTTAGATATGTTTGTTACACTTGAATACAAACTCATCTGGGGTTTATAACATGAAAAATGGGATTTTTGGGTGATTTGGAGTGAAAAACGTGAGTTTTGAGCATTCCTAACAGGAACCGTTCGCTACGGCTCGCTAGGAGCCAGTGTCCCACTAGTGTGGTTCGCTACGGCTCGTCAGGCCTTCGCTCAGCGAACAGGTTCGCTACGGATCGCTACGGCTCGCTACGGCTCGCTAAGCCACCGTGACAGCACAACACTTTGCTGTTTTGAAATTTGAATGGCTTTGAGGGTTCTAACATGTTATATTATATATGTTAATTGTTGTAATATACATATATGCTTATAATATGGATAATGAACATATTGTATGAGATTAATTGAGTAACCTTAGAGAATAAATATGATTGTGATGGTCATGAATATGTGTTGGGAATATGACTTAATCTTATGATTTTGTGATGATGTATGCAATTGGATTATGTGTGTGTATCTTGTTTTGGAAGATGATTTTTGATGATGTTTGTTTAAATGTCAAAGAAGTATATTAAGGTGTTAATCAACTTAATAAAGAAGGATATTAGAGTATGTTATTCTAATAAAGAAGTATATCGAATTATGTTATTCGATGAAGACGTATATTAAGGTATAGTGTTATCTTAATAATGACGAAATGTCGGATAGTGTTCCACATTATAAATGACGAGCAAAATGCTAATTGTGTGAGTGTGAATTCATGAATTACATACATGCATTTATGAATTGTTGATGTATATTGGATATTCCAATAAAGACGGATATCGGATTATATTTATCCGATAAAGACGAATATTAGAGGTGAGATACTCTAATAAAGACGATGGTACCACATGCATTAGATATGTCTAGGGGACATAGCATGAAGATTGTGGCATTAGATTGCATTAGGATATGTGTACATTATTTGATATTTGATATGTGACACATATGTTTGGAATATGTGATAATTGTCTATGTGTGTTAGACTTGTTGTATGTGTTGATTGTCCGATGATTATAAATGTAATTGGCTTCAAGTTCTTGAGAATTATGTTTGATATTTGATTATAACTTCTTGTAGTTTATAATTAAATGAGATTGATGAAGTATATGCATGATATATGAATATGCATGAATGTTGATGAAGTGTTTAAGTATAATTTACTTACACTTGTATATTTTGAGTATGTTGTCTAACTCTCTTTTATGTGTTATGTGCTGGACCGTTGGGGGTCCAGATTCACAGGTTTTGTGGTTATCGATGTCGAGTCGTCGACGAAGCTCCGCTCTGATTGTGACACGGGTAAAGGGTGTACTTAGGGTATAGAGTCTTTATGACATTCTTGTATTTATTTGTAAAATTGTATCTTTCGATAAAGAGGATTATTTTGTATAAACAAGCATTTTTACTAATTAACTACATTAGTATTATTTTGGTTGAAGAGTGTAATGCTCGAACCATGACTTTTATAATAACAAACTTTGATTTTTCGCCGCGTATTTTGAAAAAGATTTTGTAAGTTTAAGAGTGCAACCTAAGAGGGGGGTGAATTAGGTTATGAGACTTTTTGTTTATTTTTCGAGATGTTATGGTAATTTTATTTTTCTTGAAGGTTTGTGATGAATATATGAATAAAGTGCAGAAAAATAAAAGTGCAGGGAAAGAGAAAATGGACACATGAGATTTATAGTGGTTCCCCTAATGGTACGTCCACTCTCTTCACACCCCGTGAAGGATTTCACTATAATCTTTATAAAGTGAAACAAGAGAACAATCCTCCCTTTTTCACTCTCTTGCTTCCAACAATCCTGGACAGCAAGGTGATTCCCTACAAAGTGAAACAAGAGAACAATCCTCTCTTTTTCACTCTCTTGCTTCCAACAATCCTGGACAGCAAGGTGATTCCCCTTATAATCTCTACAAAGTGAAACAAGAGAACAATCCTCTCTTTTTCACTCTCTTGCTTCCAACAATCCTGGACAGCAAGGTGTTCACACTAATCTGAATTTTATACAAGAGTTTGAGTACAAGAGAATTTTGATACAACAAAATTCCAATAATTTGTTTTCACTTAATATAACAATTCAGAATGATAAACTCTAAGTGCTCAGGAAACTTTTATCTGATATGAAATTATGTAGAAAAGTTTCGGAGAGTTTTGTGAAAATATTTGCAGAGAATTGTTATCAAAAGTTAATGAAAGTGATTCGTTGTTTTTGAGAAAATTCTGATGTATACTTATATAGAAAATGATACCTCTTTGAAAATATAATTGCAATGATTTGGAAGAGGTATAATAATGAAAAGGTGTGTTTACGTATCAGAATTTTCAAATAGATGCAGAGGTAAATCGATTTCCATTACCAGGGAAATCGATTTCCCTTCCTTTCTTAACGTTAAAAGAAGTTTCAAAATTGCACAGGGTAAATCGATTTCCCTATGTGGTAAATCGATTTACCTGTCAAAAATTCAGCAACAGAGTGTTGGTAAATCAATTTCCCTGTCAAGGTAAATCGATTTCCCTCTTTGAAAAACAACATTTCAGAAACAACAGACTGTAGGTAAATCGATTTCCCTGTTTAGGTAAATCGATTTACCTGCTTAAAAACCTTGAAAAAATTCTAAGTTAAAACCATTTTGGATGGGAATCCTGCAACATTATTATAGTAACTTTAGAAAGGTTTAGATGAAAGTTTGTGAGCACCTAAAGCTTATAACAATGAATTGCATATTGTACCTAAGATTATTCCCCATAACTTGATCAACATCTTCATGTGATAAATTGAATTTCTTCAACCTTGAGCACTTGAACATAATCAATCTTTATCTTCTTTTCACATATTTGTCTTCATCAAAATAACTTTAATCTAGAAGCTTGTCTTCACAGATTTATCATGGTAGAATTTTATTAAATAATGGGTTTGGGTTGTTGGGTTTTGAATGTTGGCTACAATTTTGCAAAAATATCATAAGCCAACTGTTGTACCCAGATGCCGTAGAATGTCTGTACAACATGTGTCTCCAGGAAACAGAACGCGCTATAACTCTGTTTTCATATCTTTGGAAGATTTGATTTACAAATATGATTGTGCTTATCCAGCAAGCTAAAAAACGCGCTTTCTATTGAAAGATATGAAAAATGCGGTTTGTTTTATTTGTTACAAAAATATATTTCAATATTTTTGTTTCAAATCTTTTAGTTGAAGAAATATTTTTTGGAGTAAATCTTTTCTCAAAAATATATTTTTGGGATTGAAGAGTTTGTTGAAGATTTATTTTTCCAGCAAATCTTGCGAGCTGTCATTGAAGATTTGATCAAATAATTCTGAAGATTTAACTTGAAGACCAAGGTTATTGAAGACTATAAATACATAGGACTAAACGATGTATTTTTCAAGTAATCTAAACCGAGTCTACAAAGCGTGAGTTTTAGGGTTTAGAGTGTTTTAATTGTGTGCCTTTCTTGTATCACATTGATGCAAACTTAGGACTGTGTTTAAGTTGTAAGTTGTGTACTTACTCTGAAGCTTTTAAGTAAGGAGGTTGGGTACGATTAAAGATTCAACCTTAAGCTTTCAAGTACGGGTTGTTATCGTTTGTGTCTTTGAAGGGTGACTTCACAATTGGTTTGTTACTGAGTTTAAATCACAGGTTGTGTGATTGAGAGGAAGTGAGAAGGGTCTCATATCTAGAAGTTCCTAGGTAGAAGTTGCATTGGGTAGTGATTAAGTGAGGAGTTGTAAACGGGGGAGTTTAGCTCGGAATTAATACTACTGATAGTGGATTTCCTTCCTGGATTGGTATCCCCCAGATTAGGTGTGTTTACACTGAACTGGGTTAACAAACCTACTGTGTTCTTTATCATTCTGCACTTTATTATTTTGTTAGTCTGCTGCGTTATATACACAAGACAACTGCTGTAGCATCTGTCATAGCACTTGTCCACAACGTGCTAGGAATTTCAATTGGCATCAAAGCAGGCACCCTGTTCTATTTTGGGTTGAAGGTGTGAAAACACAAGAAGGGGGGGGGTTGAATTGTGTTTTAGCCAAGTTAAAACTTTTTCAAAGTTCTTAACTCAACTACAACAGCAGCGGATAAATAACACAATATAACAAGATAAGAGAGAGAGAGAAAGCACACAAGCAATTTATACTGGTTCCTCTCACAAAACGAGAGTAGTCCAATCCCCTTGCACTCCCAAGGGATTTCACTATAATCACACAAGATTACAAATGCTCAAGCACACAAGCAAGAGACTTCACAACTATGCTCAAGCACACAAGCTTAAGACTTCTCACTTAAGCACACAAGCTTAAGACTTCTCAAACTTACAGAGATAATAAAGTTGTTGAATGAATACAACTGCTCTTAAGAGAACCTTAATAAACAAATACAGTGAGAACAGAGTATTTGGACTAAGAGTTAAAAACACTAGTTCAGAGGTTCAGAGCTTGTATTCGCAAATAAGAATTGTTCGAGCGCGTGTAATGATAGTTAATTACTTTGCAACTTGATTCTTCTAATATATATAGGACTGATAAAGAGTCGTTGCAAAGATGACCGTTGATGAAGATAATCTTTTGTCTTCAAGCAACTTGTCTTGATGCAGTTTGGTCGTTTCCAAAACAGAGTAAGAGTTTCAGTAACTTTGACCATGTGCAGAGAAGACTTTCCTTATTCAGCTAAGAAGTCTGGTAACCCACGTTCTCCATTGTGGACAGACAAAATGCAAGTAGCTGTTCTGATCAAGATTGAAAGGTCCTTTTCTTCATTGGTAGGAGAGTTGACCTTCAAATTCGAATCTTCACACCATCCAAGATATACCTCAGAGTTTGATTCTCTTCAGACTTTAGCAAGTTTTGATCTCTTCAACCTCTGAAGTAAGTAACTTCTGAAGATTCTTATCTTCTGAGTTCTTGCGAACTTCTGAGGACTTGTCTTCTGAGCTTTCTTCAGAGGTTGTCTGAAACTAAGTTCTGCACACTTAAATTAAATTTTTAGTCCTTCCAATTGTTTATTAATACTTTGGTATCATCAAAACCTTAATAGATTTAGGGGCAAACATTTTTAAATCAATTTTGTTCCAACAATCTCCCCCTTTTTGATGATGACAAACATAAGTATTAATTGACAATTGTTGTTAAATTAACTTATCATGTTTCTCTTAGGTTTGTGAGGTTTGCAAGCTCCCCCTAAGATTGATACTTCATAAAGCCTTAGCTTTAAGATTTATCCATGATATTTTAATTTAGTATAAGATTAAGTAATTAAAATAAAATTAAATTCCATATTTTTCTTTAGGACGAGAGGTTTGCAAGCTCTCCCCCTAAGTCTTATAAGGTTAAGTTAAAATTGCACTCTTAACTTATCCTTACTAATGAAATTTATTTTCAGTTTAAAATACTCAGTCTCCGCAATAAAACAAATATTTGCTAAACAACTTTAATAACATAACAAACATAAAGCGTGGTTTCGGCTTTTTGAAACATATCAATTAATGCGTAACTACTGCCCCTTTTGTCATTATCAAAAAGTAAAAAAAAAAACAAAAAGTTAGGAAACCAAGACAGTCAAAGATAGGAATTGGTTGTTACGGAGGTGAAATTTATTTCAAAAGCAAAAACCAAAGCGCCAAAAAGTCTATAAAAAGGTTATGGTTAAACAAACTTCTTCACAAAACAAAATCAAACGCAATATACAAAGAAAATAACATAAGAAAGAATGAAGAGATTCAATGCTCGCATCGCAGAGTTCCGTAGAAGAAAGGATGAGGAACGCGAAAGAGAAGAGAAAAAGAAAGAAGAAGACAAGAAACCACAAGAGCCAGAAATAATCATCATATCTTCAGAGTCTGAATCTGAAGAAGATGAAATTGATGCTGATTATGCTGAATTTTTAGCAGGATATGTTCCCGAAGAGGAACAAGAAGAAGAAGAAGAACAAGATCCAGAGCCTATTGAGATTTCTTCAGATGAGTCTGAGATGAAATCTGTGATCTCTTCAGAATCTGAATAGGATTAGATGTTCTTTTTCTTTTGCTAATGTTTTCAAGATCATATTCAGCAATTTGTAATGAAAAGATTTTAATGAAATTCTGCTTGTGTTTCTATGTGTCTTTCTTTTAATGAAAATTGAAAAGGAAAATAAAACAAATAAAAAATGCAAACAAAATAAGCAAAAACATAATAATTATAGACCAATTGTTCAGAGAGTATAACAAAATAAAAAACAGAAATAAAGACAAACAACAACAAAAAAGTGCTTAGAAGCCTAGGGTTTCTTAAGAAAAGCGATGATGGTATCAAATTTGTCATTCAGAGCGTCCACTTTGGAGTCCAGCTTATCCACCTTGGTTCCGTAAAATAGGCCAAAAACATTAAAAACCACTACAAACACTAAAATTGGCCAAAAACCATATAAACGACCTAAAATAGGCCAAAAACCATAAAAACAACTACAAACACCAAAATTGGCCAAAAACCAAATAAACGACCTAAAATAGGCCAAAAACAATTAAAAAAAAAACGACTACAAACACTAAAATTGGCCAAAAACCATATAAACGACCTAAAATAGGCCAAAATCAAAAAAACGACTACGAACACTAAAATTGGCCATAACCCATAAAAACGACTACAAACACTTAAATTGGCCAAAAACTAAAGAACGACCCTAAAATAGGCCAAAATCAAAAAAACGACTACGAACACTAAAATAGGCCATAACCCATAAAAACGACTACAAACACTTAAATTGGCCAAAAACAAAAGAACGTACATAAAATAGGCCAAAAACATTAAAAACCACTACAAACACTAAAATTGGCCAAAAACCATAAAAACGACCTAAAATAGGCCAAAAACCATAAAAACAACTACAAACACCAAAATTGGCCAAAAACCATATAAACGACCTAAAATAGGCTAAAAACAATAAAAAAAAACGACTACAAACACTAAAATTGGCCAAAAACCATATAAACGACCTAAAATAGGCCAAAATCAAAAAAACGACTACGAACACTAAAATTGGCCTTAACCCATAAAAACGACTACAAACACTTAAATTGGCCAAAAACTAAAGAACGACCCTAAAATAGGCCAAAAACATTAAAAACCACTACAAACACTAAAATTGGCCAAAATCCCAAATATCGACCCTAAAATATGCCAAAAACCATAAAAACGACTACAAACAATAAAATAGGCCAAAAAGCATAAAAACGACTACAAACACTAAAATTGGCAAAAAACTATATAAACGACCCTAAAATAGGCCAAAAACATTAAAAACCACTACAAACACTAAAATAGGCCAAAAACCATAAAAACGACTACAAACACAAAAATTGGCCAAAAACCATATAAACGACCTAAAATAGGCCAAAAACATAAAAATGACTACAAACACTAAAAATTGGCCAAAAACCATAAAAACGACTACAAACACTAAAATTGGCCAAAAACCATATAAACGACCTAAAATAGGCCAAAAAGCATAAACACGACTACAAACACTTAAATTGGCAAAAAAACTATATAAACGACTGTAAAATAGGCCAAAAACATTAAAAACCACTACAAACACTAAAATTGGCCAAAAACCCAAATATCGACCCTAAAATATGCCAAAAACCATAAAAACGACTACAAACAATAAAATAGGCCAAAAAGCATAAAAACGACTACAAACACTAAAATTGGCAAAAAACTATATAAACGACCCTAAAATAGGCCAAAAACATTAAAAACCACTACAAACACTAAAATAGGCCAAAAACCATAAAAACGACTACAAACACAAAAATTGGCCAAAAACCATATAAACGACCTAAAATAGGTCAAAAACATAAAAATGACTACAAACACTAAAAATTGGCCAAAAATCATAAAAACGACTACAAACACTTAAATTGGCCAAAAACTAAAGAACGACCCTAAAATAGGCCAAAAACATTAAAAACCACTACAAACACTAAAATTGGCCAAAATCCCAAATATCGACCCTAAAATATGCCAAAAACCATAAAAACGACTACAAACAATAAAATAGGCCAAAAAGCATAAAAACGACTACAAACACTAAAATTGGCAAAAAAACTATATAAACGACCCTAAAATAGGCCAAAAACATTAAAAACCACTACAAACACTAAAATAGGCCAAAAACCATAAAAACGACTACAAACACAAAAATTGGCCAAAAACCATATAAACGACCTAAAATAGGCCAAAAACATAAAAATGACTACAAACACTAAAAATTGGCCAAAAACCATAAAAACGACTACAAACACTAAAATTGGCCAAAAACCATATAAACGACCTAAAATAGGCCAAAATGCATAAACACGACTACAAACACTTAAATTGGCAAAAAAACTATATAAACGACCGTAAAATAGGCCAAAAACATTAAAAACCACTACAAACACTAAAATATGCCAAAAAAACATAAAAATGACTACAAACACTAAAAATTGGCCAAAAACCATAAAAACGACTAAAAACACTAAAATTGGCCAAAATCCATATAAACGACCCTAAAATAGGCCAAAAACCATAAAAACGACTACGAACACTAAAATAGGCCATAACCCATAAAAACGACTACGAACACTAAAATAGGCCATAACCCATAAAAACGACTACAAACACTTAAATTGGTCAAAAACAAAAGAACGTACATAAAATTGGCCAAAAACATTAAAAACCACTACAAACACTAAAATTGGCCAAAAACCATATAAACGACCTACAATAGGCCAAAGACCATAAAAACAACTACAAACACCAAAATTGGCCAAAAACCATATAAACGACCTAAAATAGGCCAAAAACAATAAAAAAAACGACTACAAACACTAAAATTGGCCAAAAACCATATAAACGACCTAAAATAGGCCAAAATCAAAAAAACGACTACGAACACTAAAATTGGCCATAACCCATAAAAACGACTACAAACACTTAAATTGGCCAAAAACTAAAGAACGACCCTAAAATAGGCCAAAAACATTAAAAACCACTACAAACACTAAAATAGGCCAAAAAACATAAAAATGACTACAAACACTAAAAATTGGCCAAAAACCATAAAAACGACTAAAAACACTAAAATTGGCCAAAATCCATATAAACGACCCTAAAATAGGCCAAAAACCATAAAAACGACTACGAACACTAAAATAGGCCATAACCCATAAAAACGACTACAAACACTTAAATTGGCCAAAAACAAAAGAACGTACATAAAATTGGCCAAAAACATTAAAAACCACTACAAACACTAAAATTGGCCAAAAACCATATAAACGACCTACAATAGGCCAAAAACCATAAAAACAACTACAAACACCAAAATTGGCCAAAAACCATATAAACGACCTAAAATAGGCCAAAAACAATAAAAAAAACGACTACAAACACTAAAATTGGCCAAAAACCATATAAACGACCTAAAATAGGCCAAAATAAAAAAAACGACTACGAACACTAAAATTGGCCATAACCCATAAAAACGACTACAAACACTTAAATTGGCCAAAAACTAAAGAACGACCCTAAAATAGGCCAAAAACATTAAAAACCACTACAAACACTAAAATATGCGAAAAAACATAAAAATGACTACAAACACTAAAAATTGGCCAAAAACCATAAAAACGAATAAAAACACTAAAATTGGCCAAAATCCATATAAACGACCCTAAAATAGGCCAAAAACCATAAAAACGACTACGAACACTAAAATAGGCCATAACCCATAAAAACGACTACGAACACTAAAATAGGCCATAACTCATAAAAACGACTACAAACACTTAAATTGGCCAAAAACAAAAGAACGTACATAAAATTGGCCAAAAACATTAAAAACCACTACAAACACTAAAATTGGCCAAAAACCATATAAACGACCTACAATAGGCCAAAAACCATAAAAACAACTACAAACACCAAAATTGGCCAAAAACCATATAAACGACCTAAAATAGGCCAAAAACAATAAAAAAAAACGACTACAAACACTAAAATTGGCCAAAAACCATATAAACGACCTAAAATAGGCCAAAATAAAAAAAACGACTACGAACACTAAAATTGGCCATAACCCATAAAAACGACTACAAACACTTAAATTGGCCAAAAACTAAAGAACGACCCTAAAATAGGCCAAAAACATTAAAAACCACTACAAACACTAAAATAGGCCAAAAAACATAAAAATGACTACAAACACTAAAAATTGGCCAAAAACCATAAAAACGACTAAAAACACTAAAATTATTCAAAATCCATATAAACGACCCTAAAATAGGCCAAAAACCATAAAAACGACTACGAACACTAAAATAGGCCATAACCCATAAAAACGACTACAAACACTTAAATTGGCCAAAAACAAAAGAACGTACATAAAATAGGCCAAAAACATTAAAAACCACTACAAACACTAAAATTGGCCAAAAACCATATAAACGACCTAAAATAGGCCAAAAACCATAAAAACAACTACATGCACCAAAATTGGCCAAAAACCATATAAACGACCTAAAATAGGCCAAAAACAATAAAAAAAACGACTACAAACACTAAAATTGGCCAAAAACCATATAAACGACCTAAAATAGGCCAAAATCAAAAAAAACGACTACGAACACTAAAATTGGCCATAACCCATAAAAACGACTACAAACACTTAAATTGGCCAAAAACTAAAGAACGACCCTAAAATAGGCCAAAAACATTAAAAACCACTACAAACACTAAAATAGGCCAAAAAACATAAAAATGACTACAAACACTAAAAATTGGCCAAAAACCATAAAAACGACTAAAAACACTAAAATTAGCCAAAATCCATATAAACGACCCTAAAATAGGCCAAAACCCATAAAAACGACTACGAACACTAAAATAGGCCATAACCCATAAAAACGACTACGAACACTTAAATTGGCCAAAAACAAAAGAACGTACATAAAATAGGCCAAAAACATTAAAAACCACTACAAACACTAAAATTGGCCAAAAACCATATAAACGACCTAAAATAGGCCAAAAACCATAAAAACAACTACATGCACCAAAATTGGCCAAAAACCATATAAACGACCTAAAATAGGCCAAAAACAATAAAAAAAAGACTACAAACACTAAAATTGGCCAAAAACCATATAAACGACCTAAAATAGGCCAAAATAAAAAAAACGACTACGAACACTAAAATTGGCCATAACCAATAAAAACGACTACAAACACTTAAATTGGCCAAAAACTAAAGAACGACCCTAAAATAGGCCAAAAACATTAAAAACCACTACAAACACTAAAATAGGCCAAAAACCATAAAAACGACTACAAACACAAAAATTGGCCAAAAACCATATAAACGACCTAAAATAGGCCAAAAACATAAAAATGACTACAAACACTAAAAATTGGCCAAAAACCATAAAAACGACTACAAACACTAAAATTGGCCAAAAACCATATAAACGACCTAAAATAGGCCAAAAAGCATAAACACGACTACAAACACTTAAATTGGCAAAAAAAACTATATAAACGACCGTAAAATAGGCCAAAAACATTAAAAACCATTACAAATACTAAAAATTGGCCAAAAACCATAAAAACGACTAAAAACACTAAAATTGGCCAAAATCCATATAAACGACCCTAAAATAGGCCAAAAACCATAAAAACGACTACGAACACTAAAATAGGCCATAACCCATAAAAACGACTACAAAAACTTAAATTGGCCAAAAACAAAAGAACGTACATAAAATAGGCCAAAAACATTAAAAACCACTACAAACACTAAAATTGGCCAAAAACCATATAAACGACTTAAAATAGGCCAAAAACAATAAAAAAAAGACTACAAACACTAAAATTGGCCAAAAACCATATAAACTACCTAAAATAGGCCAAAATAAAAAAAACGACTACGAACACTAAAATTGGCCATAACCAATAAAAACGACTACAAACACTTAAATTGGCCAAAAACTAAAGAACGACCCTAAAATAGGCCAAAAACATTAAAAACCACTACAAACACTAAAATTGGCCAAAATCCCAAATATTGACCCTAAAATATGCCAAAAACCATAAAAACGACTACAAACAATAAAATAGGCCAAAAAGCATAAAAACGACTACAAACACTAAAATTGGCAAAAAACTATATAAACGACCCTAAAATAGGCCAAAAACATTAAAAACCACTACAAACACTAAAATAGGCCAAAAACCATAAAAACGACTACAAACACAAAAATTGGCCAAAAACCATATAAACGACCTAAAATAGGCCAAAAACATAAAAATGACTACAAACACTAAAAATTGGCCAAAAACCATAAAAACGACTACAAACACTAAAATTGGCCAAAAACCATATAAACGACCTAAAATAGGCCAAAAAGCATAAACACGACTACAAACACTTAAATTGGCAAAAAAACTATATAAACGACCGTAAAATAGGCCAAAAACATTAAAAACCACTACAAACACTAAAATTGGCCAAAAACCATATAAACGACCTAAAATAGGCCAAAAACCATTAAAACAACTACAAACACCAAAATTGGCCAAAAACCAAATAAACGACCTAAATTAGGCCAAAAACAATTAAAAAAAAAACGACTACAAACACTAAAATTGGCCAAAAACCATATAAACGACCTAAAATAGGCCAAAATCAAAAAAACGACTACGAACACTAAAATTGGCCATAACCCATAAAAACGACTACAAACACTTAAATTGGCCAAAAACTAAAGAACGACCCTAAAATAGGCCAAAATAAAAAAAATGACTACGAACACTAAAATTGGCCATAACCAATAAAAACGACTACAAACACTTAAATTGGCCAAAAACTAAAGAACGACCCTAAAATAGGCCAAAAACATTAAAAACCACTACAAACACTAAAATTGGCCAAAATCCCAAATATCGACCCTAAAATATGCCAAAAACCATAAAAACGACTACAAACAATAAAATAGGCCAAAAAGCATAAAAACGACTACAAACACTAAAATTGGCAAAAAAACTATATAAACGACCCTAAAATAGGCCAAAAACATTAAAAACCACTACAAACACTAAAATAGGCCAAAAACCATAAAAACGACTACAAACACAAAAATTGGCCAAAAACCATATAAACGACCTAAAATAGGTCAAAAACATAAAAATGACTACAAACACTAAAAATTGGCCAAAAATCATAAAAACGACTACAAACACTAAAATTGGCCAAAAACCATATAAACGACCTAAAATAGCCCAAAAAGCATAAACACGACTACAAACACTTAAATTGGCAAAAAAACTATATAAACGACCGTAAAATAGGCCAAAAACATTAAAAACCACTACAAACACTAAAATAGGCCAAAAAACATAAAAATGACTACAAACACTAAAAATTGGCCAAAAACCATAAAAACGACTAAAAACACTAAAATTGGCCAAAATCCATATAAACGACCTTAAAATAGGCCAAAAACCATAAAAACGACTACGAACACTAAAATAGGCCATAACCCATAAAAACGACTACGAACACTAAAATAGGCCATAACCCATAAAAACGACTACAAACACTTAAATTGGCCAAAAACAAAAGAACGTACATAAAATAGGCCAAAAACATTAAAAACCACTACAAACACTAAAATTGGCGAAAAACCATAAAAACGACCTAAAATAGGCCAAAAACCATAAAAACAACTACAAACACCAAAATTGGCCAAAAACCATATAAACGACCTAAAATAGGCCAAAAACAATAAAAAAAAACGACTACAAACACTAAAATTGGCCAAAAACCATATAAACGACCT
The DNA here is from genome assembly GCF_020283565.1 of Trifolium pratense. NCBI lineage: Eukaryota > Viridiplantae > Streptophyta > Magnoliopsida > Fabales > Fabaceae > Trifolium > Trifolium pratense. Next base: position 42,352,932 of record NC_060064.1, on the reverse strand, counting down.
AAAATAGGCCAAAATCAAAAAAACGACTACGAACACTAAAATTGGCCTTAACCCATAAAAACGACTACAAACACTTAAATTGGCCAAAAACTAAAGAACGACCCTAAAATAGGCCAAAAACATTAAAAACCACTACAAACACTAAAATTTGCCAAAATCCCAAATATCGACCCTAAAATATGCCAAAAACCATAAAAACGACTACAAACAATAAAATAGGCCAAAAAGCATAAAAACGACTACAAACACTAAAATTGGCAAAAAACTATATAAACGACCCTAAAATAGGCCAAAAACATTAAAAACCACTACAAACACTAAAATAGGCCAAAAACCATAAAAACGACTACAAACACAAAAATTGGCCAAAAACCATATAAACGACCTAAAATAGGCCAAAAACATAAAAATGACTACAAACACTAAAAATTGGCCAAAAACCATAAAAACGACTACAAACACTAAAATTGGCCAAAAACCATATAAACGACCTAAAATAGGCCAAAAAGCATAAACACGACTACAAACACTTAAATTGGCAAAAAAACTATATAAACGACCGTAAAATAGGCCAAAAACATTAAAAACCACTACAAACACTAAAATATGCCAAAAAAACATAAAAATGACTACAAACACTAAAAATTGGCCAAAAACCATAAAAACGACTAAAAACACTAAAATTGGCCAAAATCCATATAAACGACCCTAAAATAGGCCAAAAACCATAAAAACGACTACGAACACTAAAATAGGCCATAACCCATAAAAACGACTACGAACACTAAAATAGGCCATAACCCATAAAAACGACTACAAACACTTAAATTGGCCAAAAACAAAAGAACGTACATAAAATAGGCCAAAAACATTAAAAACCACTACAAACACTAAAATTGGCCAAAAACCATAAAAACGACCTAAAATAGGCCAAAAACCATAAAAACAACTACAAACACCAAAATTGGCCAAAAACCATATAAACGACCTAAAATAGGCCAAAAACAATAAAAAAAAACGACTACAAACACTAAAATTGGCCAAAAACCATATAAACGACCTAAAATAGGCCAAAATCAAAAAAACGACTACGAACACTAAAATTGGCCTTAACCCATAAAAACGACTACAAACACTTAAATTGGCCAAAAACTAAAGAACGACCCTAAAATAGGCCAAAAACATTAAAAACCACTACAAACACTAAAATATGCCAAAAACCATAAAAACGACTACAAACAATAAAATAGGCCAAAAAGCATAAAAACGACTACAAATACTAAAATTGGCAAAAAACTATATAAACGACCCTAAAATAGGCCAAAAACATTAAAAACCACTACAAACACTAAAATAGGCCAAAAACCATAAAAACGACTACAAACACAAAAATTGGCCAAAAACCATATAAACGACCTAAAATAGGCCAAAAACATAAAAATGACTACAAACACTAAAAATTGGCCAAAAACCATAAAAACGACTACAAACACTAAAATTGGCCAAAAACCATATAAACGACCTAAAATAGGCCAAAAAGTATAAACACGACTACAAACACTTAAATTGGCAAAAAAACTATATAAACGACCGTAAAATAGGCCAAAAACATTAAAAACCACTACAAACACTAAAATATGCCAAAAAAACATAAAAATGACTACAAACACTAAAAATTGGCCAAAAACCATAAAAACGACTAAAAACACTAAAATTGGCCAAAATCCATATAAACGACCCTAAAATAGGCCAAAAACCATAAAAACGACTACGAACACTAAAATAGGCCATAACCCATAAAAACGACTACGAACACTAAAATAGGCCATAACCCATAAAAACGACTACAAACACTTAAATTGGCCAAAAACAAAAGAACGTACATAAAATAGGCCAAAAACATTAAAAACCACTACAAACACTAAAATTGGCCAAAAACCATAAAAACGACCTAAAATAGGCCAAAAACCATAAAAACAACTACAAACACCAAAATTGGCCAAAAACCATATAAACGACCTAAAATAGGCCAAAAACAATAAAAAAAAACGACTACAAACACTAAAATTGGCCAAAAACCATATAAACGACCTAAAATAGGCCAAAATCAAAAAAACGACTACGAACACTAAAATTGGCCTTAACCCATAAAAACGACTACAAACACTTAAATTGGCCGAAAACTAAAGAACGACCCTAAAATAGGCCAAAAACATTAAAAACCACTACAAACACTAAAATATGCCAAAAACCATAAAAACGACTACAAACAATAAAATAGGCCAAAAAGCATAAAAACGACTACAAACACTAAAATTGGCAAAAAACTATATAAACGACCCTAAAATAGGCCAAAAACATTAAAAACCACTACAAACACTAAAATAGGCCAAAAACCATAAAAACGACTACAAACACAAAAATTGGCCAAAAACCATATAAACACCTAAAATAGGCCAAAAACATAAAAATGACTACAAACACTAAAAATTGGCCAAAAACCATAAAAACGACTACAAACACTAAAATTGGCCAAAAACCATATAAACAACCTAAAATAGGCCAAAAAGCATAAACACGACTACAAACACTTAAATTGGCAAAAAAACTATATAAACGACCGTAAAATAGGCCAAAAACATTAAAAACCACTACAAACACTAAAATATGCCAAAAAAACATAAACATGACTACAAACACTAAAAATTGGCCAAAAACCATAAAAACGACTAAAAACACTAAAATTGGCCAAAATCCATATAAACGACCCTAAAATAGGCCAAAAACCATAAAAACGACTACGAACACTAAAATAGGCCATAACCCATAAAAACGACTACGAACACTAAAATAGGCCATAACCCATAAAAACGACTACAAACACTTAAATTGGCCAAAAACAAAAGAACGTACATAAAATTGGCCAAAAACATTAAAAACCACTACAAACACTAAAATTGGCCAAAAACCATATAAACGACCTACAATAGGCCAAAAACCATAAAAACAACTACAAACACCAAAATTGGCCAAAAACCATATAAACGACCTAAAATAGGCCAAAAACAATAAAAAAAAACGACTACAAACACTAAAATTGGCCAAAAACCATATAAACGACCTAAAATAGGCCAAAATCAAAAAAACGACTACGAACACTAAAATTGGCCATAACCCATAAAAACGACTACAAACACTTAAATTGGCCAAAAACTAAAGAACGACCCTAAAATAGGCCAAAAACATTAAAAACCACTACAAACACTAAAATAGGCCAAAAAACATAAAAATGACTACAAACACTAAAAATTGGCCAAAAACCATAAAAACGACTAAAAACACTAAAATTGGCCAAAATCCATATAAACGACCCTAAAATAGGCCAAAAACCATAAAAACGACTACGAACACTAAAATAGGCCATAACCCATAAAAACGACTACAAACACTTAAATTGGCCAAAAACAAAAGAACGTACATAAAATAGGCCAAAAACATTAAAAACCACTACAAACACTAAAATTGGCCAAAAACCATAAAAACGACCTAAATTAGGCCAAAAACAATAAAAAAAAACGACTACAAACACTAAAATTGGCCAAAAACCATATAAACGACCTAAAATAGGCCAAAATCAAAAAAACGACTACGAACACTAAAATAGGCCATAACCCATAAAAACGACTACAAACACTTAAATTGGCCAAAAACAAAAGAACGTACATAAAATAGGCCAAAAACATTAAAAACCACTACAAACACTAAAATTGGCCAAAAACCATAAAAACGACCTAAAATAGGCCAAAAACCATAAAAACAACTACAAACACCAAAATTGGCCAAAAACCATATAAACGACCTAAAATAGGCCAAAAACAATAAAAAAAAACGACTACAAACACTAAAATTGGCCAAAAACCATATAAACGACCTAAAATAGGCCAAAATCAAAAAAAAATTGGCGACTACGAACACTAAAATTGGCCTTAACCCATAAAAACGACTACAAACACTTAAATTGGCCAAAAACTAAAGAACGACCCTAAAATAGGCCAAAAACATTAAAAACCACTACAAACACTAAAATTTGCCAAAATCCCAAATATCGACCCTAAAATATGCCAAAAACCATAAAAACGACTACAAACAATAAAATAGGCCAAAAAGCATAAAAACGACTACAAACACTAAAATTGGCAAAAAACTATATAAACGACCCTAAAATAGGCCAAAAACATTAAAAACCACTACAAACACTAAAATAGGCCAAAAACCATAAAAACGACTACAAACACAAAAATTGGCCAAAAACCATATAAACGACCTAAAATAGGCCAAAAACATAAAAATGACTACAAACACTAAAAATTGGCCAAAAACCATAAAAACGACTACAAACACTAAAATTGGCCAAAAACCATATAAACGACCTAAAATAGGCCAAAAAGCATAAACACGACTACAAACACTTAAATTGGCAAAAAAACTATATAAACGACCGTAAAATAGGCCAAAAACATTAAAAACCACTACAAACACTAAAATATGCCAAAAAAACATAAAAATGACTACAAACACTAAAAATTGGCCAAAAACCATAAAAACGACTAAAAACACTAAAATTGGCCAAAATCCATATAAACGACCCTAAAATAGGCCAAAAACCATAAAAACGACTACGAACACTAAAATAGGCCATAACCCATAAAAACGACTACGAACACTAAAATAGGCCATAACCCATAAAAACGACTACAAACACTTAAATTGGCCAAAAACAAAAGAACGTACATAAAATAGGCCAAAAACATTAAAAACCACTACAAACACTAAAATTGGCCAAAAACCATAAAAACGACCTAAAATAGGCCAAAAACCATAAAAACAACTACAAACACCAAAATTGGCCAAAAACCATATAAACGACCTAAAATAGGCCAAAAACAATAAAAAAAAACGACTACAAACACTAAAATTGGCCAAAAACCATATAAACGACCTAAAATAGGCCAAAATAAAAAAAACGACTACGAACACTAAAATTGGCCTTAACCCATAAAAACGACTACAAACACTTAAATTGGCCAAAAACTAAAGAACGACCCTAAAATAGGCCAAAAACATTAAAAACCACTACAAACACTAAAATATGCCAAAAACCATAAAAACGACTACAAACAATAAAATAGGCCAAAAAGCATAAAAACGACTA